>NC_140907.1:39197875-39203036 GCF_045865225.1 Trachurus japonicus
TTATTGGAGATTAAGGGATTTGGGTCATTCTACGAAACGGGTGCCATTTGTGTCCGCAATGTTTGATGAGATGCACAAAGCAAAAAAAAATTGTCTAATTGTGTTTTCAAAGCTTACAGCTATTAAATCAAGTGTTATCATTAACATGATATATCAGAAAATACTATTCTTTAAACATAAACATACTATTTATAATCATTTTTCATTTGTACATGGTCATTTTCATGTGTCCGTATTGTCCAACATGACATTTGCATGTAAAATTTCACCCAAAAATATTGAATTTTTTCTCAAAACTTTATTATCTTCAGGATTATATGTGTATCCCTGTTTACATCACATATATTTATTCAAAATAATAACATTATTTTTTGTTAAAATGTTATGATTTGTGTGCGTCCCTCAGTTTGACCTACCACCCCGTCACACTAACTTGTTTTGGACCTTACCATACTGTACTTTTGTTTTAAATTACATCACAAAAAGGAAGTGACATCATTTGGGTCTTTGGAGCAGCCAGGACTAAAAACCAGCAAATTCTGAAATTCTTTTATATTGTTTATTTGTTGTTTTTTCATGTTAGATGGGGTTGGTCAAGCATGACCCTACCACCCCGTCACGCAAATTAGACAGGGAAAACCGTTTTTTATTCTGTTTTTTTCAATATTATTAGAAAGAAAATGATATTTCAAATTGAATGCATGTATTTTTGTTCTTGGAACTTGACCATATGGAGAACTGCAATCATTTTGGCATGAAATTTACCACCCTGTCACATACCACCCCGTCACGTTTTAGTGTGACGCGGGTGGTATGTGACGGGGTGGTAATGGGTGGTAGGCATAGTACTGGCATAGTACTGTATATCCAATTAATGAATGTGCAAGTATCCAGATTTTCAAGTCATTGAAGCAAGGTGCAGTTTTCAATGTGTTCAAGTATTTTAAGTGTTTAAAAGTGTTTCCAAGTGATATCTAGAATCAACAAAAGTTTCTCATGTAACATGAAGGCTAAAATACCACAGATCATATAGGTTTTTACCACCCCGTCACAGTACACCACCCCGTCACATCACTTACCACCCCGTCACATAGTCATTTTGTCAAAAAAAATATGGGAAGGGAGTGAAATTCTCCATAAATTAATGTTTATTAATGTTCTTATTTTGTGGACAAATGAAATTAATGTAACTTTTTTTTTTAAATCAAGTGAAGTAGTACTTTTTGTACAAACAATGTGATCGATGACATGTTAAATTCAGAATTCAATATCAAACATCTAAAAATGAAAAAATCTGATTAAATAACATACTTTACATAGATGGATTCCTGATTAAGGACATTTAACTGTTTAGAAAACATATTTCTTTTATAATTTATTTCATGCATTTTTACTCAAATGGTGTACACATTGTCCGTGACGGGGTGGTAAATGAATATCTCCCACGTCTTGAAAAAAATGATAATATTAATAAGGATTTTATGCCTGAGGTGGGAAAATATCTTTTTTGGGAGGATTAACATATATTTCATGTTATGGCTTAAAAAAAAAAAAAAAATCTCGCCATGAAATCTTTGAAAATTTGAAGGTTGAAATGGCACCGGTTTCGTAGAATGACTCATTTATTCTTTATTCATTTGTGTATTTGTTATTATTTCTATAGAAAAACCACACATGACCTCATTGCCTGTAAAGAAGAAAATAAACCCCCTGAACTGTCCATCACCTGCCTCTTCATTTGGACCCTCTGAAGTCTAACTGGCCTTAAGTTGGTGTTCTGGCCGACACCCCAGTGTGAACTTAGTGATTAACCCTGAACCGACGCCAGATACAGTCCATCCCCCGTGTCTCCACTACACCCTCTGTTCTCTCTCTCTCTCTCCCTGTTCCCTCTCTCGCTGCTCTATCCAGACCTCCTCCAGCCCCAACTCCACTATCAACAGAGCTGCAATTTGCGGCTTTTTCGTGCCTTCTTCCAACGAGACATCTTCCTCCTCCATCAGCTGCTCTTTCTTTAGCCTTCTGAACTGTTCTCGGGTCAGGTCCACGCCGGCCAACACGCCACCAGCCATATCCGTCGGCATTACAACGGGTCCGAGCGGAAAACCAACCACGCCAGAAAATACACGGCTACCAATGAGCTACGTTATCCCCGCTAACAAACGGGAACTGCCCATTGGTCTGACCTCCCATTGGTTCGACCTCTGTTACTCTGACAAATACCCACTGGTCCGACCTCCCATTGGTTCGACCTCCCGTTACTCCGACAAAATCAACCACAGTTTGCAGTTAATTATGCACATGATTCGTTTGATCCCAGAAAGGAAAAAAGGATCAATGCGCAGCCTCCGTTTCCTTTCTGATTGCGTCCGTCTGTCTGTTCGGAGTGGGAGAGAGAGACAGAGAACCAATCCACCTGTCTGTATACCTGTCTGTAATGTAAGTTTGATTTGATATGAATGTCAAGGTTTAATTATGGACACTAATGAGCGCGCAGCAGTGCGTAAAAGTCGTGCGTAATGACAGCTCCTCGTTGGTGAAACACAATAAACTGCACCTCTTCTTCCACGTGTGTCTTATTGACAGGTGGAGCCTATATGAATAATTATATAAATGCATAGTGAACTGTAAAAATGGAGAGCTGGACTAATGCTAACTAGTTCAGTTCGAACTAATGAGGACCTCCCATTAGTTCGAACTCTCATTACTCCGATTGTCGGACCAATGGGAGTTCGAACCAATGGGAGGTCGGACTAATGGGAGGTCGGACCAGTGCCATGGACCCCTAACAAACACCGCTAAGCCAGACAAAACAAAACCGACACACGGGTGAACGCACTCACCTATGCCGTCACTTCAACTCAGTTCACTGTCCTGAACTTAGCAAGGCATCCTCTCCACTGTTAATCAGTGGACAATTGGCTCCTCCTCCAAGATGGCAGCTCCCTGTCCTGCATGCTCTGTCTCTGTGAAATGTATTGTCGTTTTTGTGGCTATTTTTTATTGAACCTCTTCCACATTGCTCTTACTGCTTCTCTGATGGACTAACCTGCTTTACTGATGGACTAACTTTGGAAATCTGCATGGATTATCATACCTCACTGCTTTGATTGTCTTCCTGCTGGCGTCCTCACCTGCAGTCCTGCTCACCTGCTCCTCTCCTGCGCTGGCTCCCGCTATCCTCCCTACCTGCCTGTCATTCCCACCCCCGGTCAGGTATTCTCTCTCCCCACTCTGCTCTCCTGCCTCCCCCACCACACACACACACACACTTTACACACCACAGTGACTTTGAGCGCACCGATTCCCACGCTCGCACGTCTCGCGGACTATGGGGCCGACACGGCTTCTCTTTGCGTTACTACTTGCGTCGGCATACTGGGACTACGCTGGCCGCACTCGAGGGAGCGAACCGGGGAGACTGCTCTCTGTTTCTCCGGTTCTACCCTGCGCCCAAACGTGTACTTTACGCACCAACTCTCTTACACAAGCGCCGAGTCGAACTGCTGCTTCGTTGCCTGCTCACCTGTCTATTGGTTTCGTGTGTTGCTATGCGCTTAAATCATGTTTCATTGTTCCCACGGATGCCCTTGTCTTTTCAATTCATTGCTCAGATGCATATTTAAAGTGCAATTCAATCAAAATGTTTAAAATCCGTTGCATGATTACGCTACTGTTAATGATATCAGGTGATGTTCAGTCTAACCCTGGCCCTGATTCAGATTGTATTCAAACTGCTGCTGATTTTAATGCAAGATCAGGTTTGGGTATTACTCACTTAAATGTCCGAAGTCTCCTACCAAAAATAGACTTTGTTAGAGTGTGGGCGCAGACAACCAATGCCGATATCATTGTAATCTCTGAGAGTTGGTTGAACAAATCTATTAATGATAATGAAATTTCTATTAATGGTTACAATTAGAGTTGAGCCGGATACTCGGCTGAAACGAGTATCCGGTACGGATAAAGCACTTTTGCCGAGTACGAGTATTATATGAGTAATACGAGTCAATATCTGTGCTCGGAAAAAAAAAAAAAAGATTCAATGAAAATCCTCATTGGGTAGCTGACTGTGTCTGCGTTCTGTGATAGGCTACAGCCCCTCCCCTACACACATGCAGGTGTGTTGCTGTGTCCCGCTCTGATCACTCACACACAGAACAGCTGACAGCTGTCTGTCTCTCCCTCAGTCACTCAGGTCTTCTCCCTTAACGTTTAGGGTTTCTTCAGCTTCAGCTTTGTTATTACTTCAGTCACTTACTTATGAACCAGTAGAGTTCTGGTAAACGTGGGTTCGTTCAGACGTGGTGCCGACGACTCGCGTTGCGTCTCTGCCTGTCGGAGATTTTTTTTTTTTTTTTCACACACGCTCTCTCTCCCTCCGCCGTTCGTCGGAGTTTTTTTTTTTTTTAAACCGTCAGCTGGCGCTAATCAGTTCACGCACTGAGTGTCTGACACTTTCTTTCTGTATTTCTTTAAAAAAAATAGTAGTGGTATAAATAATAGGCCTATTACAAAACACACACAAACTCTCTCTCTCTCCCCCCTCCTCTCTCTCTCATGATCAGTGATACAGAATAATGAATGATACAGAGAGTAGCTGACATTCAGCTGTCTCTGTCTCTCTCTTACTCACACACACACACACACACACACACACCTGGTGTGGAAATAAAATAAAGTTAAAAATTAAAAATCACACTGATCATTTAAAAAAAAATTAAAGTAAAAAAAAGAAAGTTATGGTGAGTATGAAAACTCTTGTTCATTACATTTTACTTAATAATTGCAACCACATAGGCTATGTTGTATTCATTGTTGCAAAACTTGTTGTGTAAATGAATAGTTTGTTTGCTATCATGATCAAAACCGCATTGATCTGAAGCTCAATGCTGATGCTGTCCTGTAAATAGTTTTCTAATCAGCAATAAATATAACAATTTCTGATCAATCCATATCAATTGCATGCTTAAAATAACATACCGGTTGAAGCCTCGCCCATTTCAAGACAACCCGACCCACTTCTGGGTTAAACCCCGCCCACTTCCGGTTTAGGCCCCGCCCACTCCGAGTACAGATACAGATACAGATAATTCATATGGTTAACAGATACAGATACAGATACAGATAATGCTGTACTCGCTCATCCCTAGTTACAATA
>NC_140907.1:39203136-39313479 GCF_045865225.1 Trachurus japonicus
AGTTCAGGTGTAGAGCTGCTGGTGTCACCTGGACAAAGAGCCAACTGGTTTTTATTCTACACATGATGAAATACAATAAATGAATGATGAACATTAATGTTTGTAACAATGCAGCAGGTCAGAGGAACAATTTACAGCTTCAGTTCTCTGAGAATCTCATTCATATCCAAACAAATAGAAACTGTCAGTGAAATATCTCTGACTGAATCAAATCCAATGGAGTCAGGACCCTGTGGATCCAGACTGAATCCATCCAGCAGATCCATGGCAACACCAGCTCTAATGACATGTTGGCTTTGAATATTTCACTACAAACATCACAGAGCCGTCACCATGACGACCCTCAGTGTGGATCAGTCTAATATCAGCCTCATGTCTGCAGCTCAGTGTCAACACAACTTTCACATCACATTCATCTGAGCACAGAAATAAAACAGAGTCTGACCTCAGAGTCTCCAGTCTACAGTCTGGACTCTCCAGAAAACCACTCAGATCCTTCAGGTCTGAATCCTGCAGCTTGTTGTTGTCCAGGTCCAGTTCTCTCAGGTGGGAGGGGTTGGACTTCAGAGCTGAGCCCAGAGAAGAACAGCTGATCTCTGACAAACTGCAGTTCTCCAATCTGATTAAAGAATAAAAGCAGTGAGTTGAGGACAAAGCTCCTTGTTGACAGCGTTCAGTGTCTCATCATCTGTTCAGAGCTGAAGAAGCTTCAGAAAGAACAAGTTTAGAAAATTAAAGTCCAACATGTGAAGCAACAGGAAGCAGGTTTAAACAGTCACATAGAGAGAAAACAGCTCATTAATATTCATGAGAAGCTGCTGCTGCTTCAAACATTGAACCTGCTCCAAATTCTTCAAAGAGCTGAAACCAGCACACACACAACTTGTTATTATGGGATGTTGGGCTGGAGGGAAAAATCTGTTCACCCATTAAAATCACTTTTCACATGAATAATCCAGTATGGACTCATAAAAGCTGAGGTTGATGTTTAACACTCCTGTGTCTGACACAACCAGATGTGTTCAGGTGAGTTCAGGTGTAGAGCTGCTGGTGTCACCTGGACAAAGAGCCAATGGGTTTTTATTCTACACATGATGAAATAAAATAAAATAAATGAATGATGAACATTAATGTTTGTAATAATGCAGCAGGTCAGAGGAACAATTTACAGCTTCAGTTCTCTGAGAATCTCATTCATATCCAAACAAATAGAAACTGTCAGTGAAATATCTCTGACTGAATCAAATCCAATGGAGTCAGGACCCTGTGGATCCAAACTGAATCCATCCAGCAGATCCATGGCAACACCAGCTCTAATGACATGTTGGCTTCGAATATTTCACTACATCACAGAGCCTCAGGAAAGAGGAGGAGCCACCAGCTATTGATTATAGATCAGTGATTGTCTGACACATTACATGTGTTTCTGTAGTGGAGGTGAAATGTGAAGAGAAACAGAGACTGGACTAAAACCAGAGAAGAAGAAAACAGACGTCACCATGACGACCCTCAGTGTGGATCAGTCTAATATCAGCCTCATGTCTGCAGCTCAGTGTCAACACAACTTTCACATCACATTCATCTGAGCACAGAAATAAAACAGAGTCTGACCTCAGAGTCTCCAGTCTACAGTCTGGACTCTCCAGAAAACCACTCAGATCCTTCAGGTCTGAATCCTGCAGGTCGTTGTTGCTCAGGTCCAGGTGTCTCAGGTGGGAGGGGTTGGACTTCAGAGCTGAGCCCAGAGAAGAACAGCTGATCTCTGACAAGCTGCAGTTCTCCAATCTGAAGAAAGAATAAAAGCAGTACAACATTAATTCTTGGTCCTGGTCAGAGGTGGGTAGGAAAACGCTACATTTACTCTGTTACATTTACTTGAGTAACTTTTTGGATAAACTGTACTTGTAAGAGTAGTTTTGGAAAAGCAAAGTGTTTTCACACTACATTTATGAGCCTCCGCGCGCACCGTGAAATTCTTTGACTGGCGCAAGACAGACTAATCCAGTATGGACTCATAAAAGCTGAGGTTGATGTTTAACACTCCTGTGTCTGACACAACCAGATGTGTTCAGGTGAGTTCAGGTGTAGAGCTGCTGGTGTCATCTGAACAAAAGAGCCAACTGGTTTTTATTCTACAGATGATGAAATAATATAAATGAATGATGAACATTAATGTTTGTAACAATGCAGCAGGTCAGAGGAACAATTTACAGCTTCAGTTCTCTGAGAATCTCATTCATATCCAAACAAATAGAAACTGTCAGTGAAATATCTCTGACTGAATCAAATCCAATGAAGTCAGGACCCTGTGGATCCAGACTGAATCCATCCAGCAGATCCATGGCAACACCAGCTCTAATGACATGTTGGCTTTGAATATTTCACTACAAACATCACAGAGCAGAGCAGAGTGACTGACAGACCCGTGTTTCAGACCAAACACTCTATAGAAGTGATTGCTGTCGGAAGATACAACTATTTAAGACTTATATTAACAGAAAAATATCGCTTACTTCTGCTTTAACACAAACATTCCGCTTACTTCTGCTTTAACAAATAAAAGGTTACTCAGCAGCCGTTAGTTACTCAGTACTGGAGTAGTTTTTTAACCAAGTACTTTCTTACTCTTACTCAAGTAAATATTTGGATGACTTCTTTTTATTTTTACTTGAGTAATATTATTATAAAGGTAACAATACCGTTACATGAGTAAAACTTTTGGCTACTCTCTACCCACCTCTGGTCCTGGTCTCAGGAAACTAAAACTACACACATTCAACTGAACACAAACCTGTGGACAAACCCCACCCACCCACATCTGATGTGATGCTTCAGACCAGTCAGTCTTTATCTGAGTCAAACGCTCTGACTTTAAGATCAGATTCAGATCATCTCTGTGAACAAAATGAAGACTGGTCTAACACCACAGAGCAGTCTAACATGTGTTTGTGACAGCGCCCCCTGAAGGTTGAAGTGAAGTGAACAGACATTATTGATGAGGACTGAGTGAAATGAGCTGAAAGTGAAGAGTCATTGTCAGTGAGAGAGAAGAACAACTGGAAACATGAGACAACTATTTCAAACGTCCTTCATTCATGACATCAAAGTCAATGATTCAAGTTCTGAGTGAAGATCAATCAGGTTCAGTTGTGGATCAAAGATCTAAGATCTACAACAGTAACAGTCAGTGAACTGACCTCAGAGTCTCCAGTCTACAGTCTGGACTCTCCAGAAAACCACTCAGATCCTTCACTCCTGAATCCTGCAGGTTGTTCCAGCCCAGGTACAGGTGTCTCAGGTGGGAGGGGTTGGACTTCAGAGCTGAGCCCAGAGAAGAACAGCTGATCTCTGACAACCTGCAGCTCTTCAATCTGAATAAAGAATAAAAGCAGTGAGTTGAGGACAAAGCTCCTTGTTGACAGCGTTCAGTGTCTCATCATCTGTTTAGAGCTGAAGAAGCTTCAGAAAGAACAAGTTTAGAAAATCAAAGTCCAACATCTGAAGCAACAGGAAGCAGGTTAAACAGTGACATAGAGAGAAAACAGCTCATTAATATTCATGAGAAGCTGCTGCTGCTTCAACACAGATGCAGTGACTCCACCTCTTCACCTGTCAGCTCCACCTGTGGCTCCATCCAGACAAACTCATGTTGTGCAGCCACATTGATCAGAGATTTACTGATGATGCTCAAGTTTTCAAAGACAACAAACATGTGATAGAAACACATGTTGAATGAAGCAGCTGATGAAGCTCAGAGACAGAAAAACCTGCTGACTGACTTCACACATTGAACCTGCTCCAACTTCTTCAAAGAGGTGAAACTAGCACACACAACTTGCTATTATGGGATGTTGGGCTGGAGGGAAAAAAAATCTGTTCTCCCATTAAAATCACTTTTCACATGAATAATCCAGTATGGACTCATAAAAGCTGAGGTTGATGTTTAACACTCCTGTGTCTGACACAACCAGATGTGTTCAGGTGAGTTCAGGTGTAGAGCTGCTGGTGTCACCTGGACAAAGAGCAAACTGCTTTTTATTCTATTATTCTCTGTTTTGAATTTACGTGTTTGCATGTTGCGCCACCTAGCCCTCTCTCCCAGTCACGGCGGCGTCAGTGGCATTTCAGCCTCAGTCTGCTTCCACTGAGCTGCCGCTACGACTGGGAGAAAAAATGAGATCGCTGTGTTTTGAATTTGACTGCAGTAACCGTTTTTGGCCACATTCTTACATATTGCACCTTTAATGTTTGTAACAATGCAGCAGGTCAGAGGAACAATTTACAGCTTCAGTTCTCTGAGAATCTCATTCTATTTATTTATTTAAAGGTTTATTTGAAATGGGACCTCACATATTCATGAACATACAAGAAAACACAACATTTAATTGCAGTAAATATGTCGGATTTAGCTGGGAGCTAATTTCCATCCGTAGTCCCATGGCACTTAATTAAATAAAATTACAATCAGACATTTAAAAACGATAAACATTTAAGACGATAGACAATAACCTCCATAGGGTATCATATCCAAACAAATAGAAACTGTCAGTGAAATATCTCTGACTGAATCAAATCCAATGGAGTCAGGACCCTGTGGATCCAGACTGAATCCATCCAGCAGATCCATGGCAACACCAGCTCTAATGACATGTTGGCTTTGAATATTTCACTACAAACATCACAGAGCCGTCACCATGACGACCCTCAGTGTGGATCAGTCTAATATCAGCCTAATGTCTGCAGCTCAGTGTCAACACAACTTTCACATCACATTCATCTGAGCACAGAAATAAAACAGAGTCTGACCTCAGAGTCTCCAGTCTACAGTCTGGACTCTCCAGAAAACCACTCAGATCCTTCAGGTCTGAATCCTGCAGCTTGTTGTTGTCCAGGTCCAGGTGTCTCAGGTGGGAGGGGTTGGACTTCAGAGCTGAGCCCAGAGAAGAACAGCTGATCTCTGACAAACTGCAGTTCTCCAATCTGATTAAAGAATAAAAGCAGTGAGTTGAGGACAAAGCTCCTTGTTGACAGCGTTCAGTGTCTCATCATCTGTTCAGAGCTGAAGAAGCTTCAGAAAGAACAAGTTTAGAAAATTAAAGTCCAACATGTGAAGCAACAGGAAGCAGGTTAAACAGTCACATAGAGAGAAAACAGCTCATTAATATTCATGAGAAGCTGCTGCTGCTTCAAACATTGAACCTGCTCCAAATTCTTCAAAGAGCTGAAACCAGCACACACACAACTTGTTATTATGGGATGTTGGGCTGGAGGGAAAAATCTGTTCACCCATTAAAATCACTTTTCACATGAATAATCCAGTATGGACTCATAAAAGCTGAGGTTGATTAACACTCCTGTGTCTGACACAACCAGATGTGTTCAGGTGAGTTCAGGTGTAGAGCTGCTGGTGTCACCTGGACAAAGAGCCAATGGGTTTTTATTCTACACATGATGAAATAAAATAAAATAAATGAATGATGAACATTAATGTTTGTAATAATGCAGCAGGTCAGAGGAACAATTTACAGCTTCAGTTCTCTGAGAATCTCATTCATATCCAAACAAATAGAAACTGTCAGTGAAATATCTCTGACTGAATCAAATCCAATGGAGTCAGGACCCTGTGGATCCAGACTGAATCCATCCAGCAGATCCATGGCAACACCAGCTCTAATGACATGTTGGCTTTGAATATTTCACTACATCACAGAGCCTCAGGAAAGAGGAGGAGCCACCAGCTATTGATTATAGATCAGTTATAGTCTGACACATTACAGGTGTTTCTGTAGTGGAGGTGAAATGTGAAGAGAAACAGAGACTGGACTAAAACCAGAGAAGAAGAAAACAGACGTCACCATGACGACCCTCAGTGTGGATCAGTCTAATATCAGCCTCATGTCTGCAGCTCAGTGTCAACACAACTTTCACATCACATTCATCTGAGCACAGAAATAAAACAGAGTCTGACCTCAGAGTCTCCAGTCTACAGTCTGGACTCTCCAGAAAACCACTCAGATCCTTCAGGTCTGAATCCTGCAGGTCGTTGTTGCTCAGGTCCAGGTGTCTCAGGTGGGAGGGGTTGGACTTCAGAGCTGAGCCCAGAGAAGAACAGCTGATCTCTGACAAGCTGCAGTTCTCCAATCTGAAGAAAGAATAAAAGCAGTACAACATTAATTCTTGGTCCTGGTCAGAGGTGGGTAGGAAAACGCTACATTTACACCGTTACAATTACTTGAGTAACTTTTTGGATAAACTGTACTTGTAAGAGTAGTTTTGGAAAAGCAAAGTGTTTTCACACTACATTTATGAGCCTCCGCGCGCACCGTGAAATTCTTTGACTGGCGCAAGACAGACTAATCCAGTATGGACTCATAAAAGCTGAGGTTGATGTTTAACACTCCTGTGTCTGACACAACCAGATGTGTTCAGGTGAGTTCAGGTGTAGAGCTGCTGGTGTCATCTGAACAAAAGAGCCAACTGGTTTTTATTCTACAGATGATGAAATAATATAAATGAATGATGAACATTAATGTTTGTAACAATGCAGCAGGTCAGAGGAACAATTTACAGCTTCAGTTCTCTGAGAATCTCATTCATATCCAAACAAATAGAAACTGTCAGTGAAATATCTCTGACTGAATCAAATCCAATGAAGTCAGGACCCTGTGGATCCAGACTGAATCCATCCAGCAGATCCATGGCAACACCAGCTCTAATGACATGTTGGCTTTGAATATTTCACTACAAACATCACAGAGCAGAGCAGAGTGACTGACAGACCCGTGTTTCAGACCAAACACTCTATAGAAGTGATTGCTGTCGGAAGATACAACTATTTAAGACTTATATTAACAGAAAAATATCGCTTACTTCTGCTTTAACACAAACATTCCGCTTACTTCTGCTTTAACAAATAAAAGGTTACTCAGCAGCCGTTAGTTACTCAGTACTGGAGTAGTTTTTTAACCAAGTACTTTCTTACTCTTACTCAAGTAAATATTTGGATGACTTCTTTTTATTTTTACTTGAGTAATATTATTATAAAGGTAACAATACCGTTACATGAGTAAAACTTTTGGCTACTCTCTACCCACCTCTGGTCCTGGTCTCAGGAAACTAAAACTACACACATTCAACTGAACACAAACCTGTGGACAAACCCCACCCACCCACATCTGATGTGATGCTTCAGACCAGTCAGTCTTTATCTGAGTCAAACGCTCTGACTTTAAGATCAGATTCAGATCATCTCTGTGAACAAAATGAAGACTGGTCTAACACCACAGAGCAGTCTAACATGTGTTTGTGACAGCGCCCCCTGAAGGTTGAAGTGAAGTGAACAGACATTATTGATGAGGACTGAGTGAAATGAGCTGAAAGTGAAGAGTCATTGTCAGTGAGAGAGAAGAACAACTGGAAACATGAGACAACTATTTCAAACGTCCTTCATTCATGACATCAAAGTCAATGATTCAAGTTCTGAGTGAAGATCAATCAGGTTCAGTTGTGGATCAAAGATCTAAGATCTACAACAGTAACAGTCAGTGAACTGACCTCAGAGTCTCCAGTCTACAGTCTGGACTCTCCAGAAAACCACTCAGATCCTTCACTCCTGAATCCTGCAGGTTGTTCCAGCCCAGGTACAGGTGTCTCAGGTGGGAGGGGTTGGACTTCAGAGCTGAGCCCAGAGAAGAACAGCTGATCTCTGACAACCTGCAGCTCTTCAATCTGAATAAAGAATAAAAGCAGTGAGTTGAGGACAAAGCTCCTTGTTGACAGCGTTCAGTGTCTCATCATCTGTTCAGAGCTGAAGAAGCTTCAGAAAGAACAAGTTTAGAAAATCAAAGTCCAACATCTGAAGCAACAGGAAGCAGGTTAAACAGTGACATAGAGAGAAAACAGCTCATTAATATTCATGAGAAGCTGCTGCTGCTTCAACACAGATGCAGTGACTCCACCTCTTCACCTGTCAGCTCCACCTGTGGCTCCATCCAGACAAACTCATGTTGTGCAGCCACATTGATCAGAGATTTACTGATGATGCTCAAGTTTTCAAAGACAACAAACATGTGATAGAAACACATGTTGAATGAAGCAGCTGATGAAGCTCAGAGACAGAAAAACCTGCTGACTGACTTCACACATTGAACCTGCTCCAACTTCTTCAAAGAGATGAAACTAGCACACACAACTTGCTATTATGGGATGTTGGGCTGGAGGGAAAAAAAATCTGTTCTCCCATTAAAATCACTTTTCACATGAATAATCCAGTATGGACTCATAAAAGCTGAGGTTGATGTTTAACACTCCTGTGTCTGACACAACCAGATGTGTTCAGGTGAGTTCAGGTGTAGAGCTGCTGGTGTCACCTGGACAAAGAGCAAACTGCTTTTTATTCTATTATTCTCTGTTTTGAATTTACGTGTTTGCATGTTGCGCCACCTAGCCCTCTCTCCCAGTCACGGCGGCGTCAGTGGCATTTCAGCCTCAGTCTGCTTCCACTGAGCTGCCGCTACGACTGGGAGAAAAAATGAGATCGCTGTGTTTTGAATTTGACTGCAGTAACCGTTTTTGGCCACATTCTTACATATTGCACCTTTAATGTTTGTAACAATGCAGCAGGTCAGAGGAACAATTTACAGCTTCAGTTCTCTGAGAATCTCATTCTATTTATTTATTTAAAGGTTTATTTGAAATGGGACCTCACATATTCATGAACATACAAGAAAACACAACATTTAATTGCAGTAAATATGTCGGATTTAGCTGGGAGCTAATTTCCATCCGTAGTCCCATGGCACTTAATTAAATAAAATTACAATCAGACATTTAAAAACGATAAACATTTAAGACGATAGACAATAACCTCCATAGGGTATCATATCCAAACAAATAGAAACTGTCAGTGAAATATCTCTGACTGAATCAAATCCAATGGAGTCAGGACCCTGTGGATCCAGACTGAATCCATCCAGCAGATCCATGGCAACACCAGCTCTAATGACATGTTGGCTTTGAATATTTCACTACAAACATCACAGAGCCGTCACCATGACGACCCTCAGTGTGGATCAGTCTAATATCAGCCTCATGTCTGCAGCTCAGTGTCAACACAACTTTCACATCACATTCATCTGAGCACAGAAATAAAACAGAGTCTGACCTCAGAGTCTCCAGTCTACAGTCTGGACTCTCCAGAAAACCACTCAGATCCTTCAGGTCTGAATCCTGCAGCTTGTTGTTGTCCAGGTCCAGGTGTCTCAGGTGGGAGGGGTTGGACTTCAGAGCTGAGCCCAGAGAAGAACAGCTGATCTCTGACAAACTGCAGTTCTCCAATCTGATTAAAGAATAAAAGCAGTGAGTTGAGGACAAAGCTCCTTGTTGACAGCGTTCAGTGTCTCATCATCTGTTCAGAGCTGAAGAAGCTTCAGAAAGAACAAGTTTAGAAAATTAAAGTCCAACATGTGAAGCAACAGGAAGCAGGTTAAACAGTCACATAGAGAGAAAACAGCTCATTAATATTCATGAGAAGCTGCTGCTGCTTCAAACATTGAACCTGCTCCAAATTCTTCAAAGAGCTGAAACCAGCACACACACAACTTGTTATTATGGGATGTTGGGCTGGAGGGAAAAATCTGTTCACCCATTAAAATCACTTTTCACATGAATAATCCAGTATGGACTCATAAAAGCTGAGGTTGATGTTTAACACTCCTGTGTCTGACACAACCAGATGTGTTCAGGTGAGTTCAGGTGTAGAGCTGCTGGTGTCACCTGGACAAAGAGCCAATGGGTTTTTATTCTACACATGATGAAATAAAATAAAATAAATGAATGATGAACATTAATGTTTGTAATAATGCAGCAGGTCAGAGGAACAATTTACAGCTTCAGTTCTCTGAGAATCTCATTCATATCCAAACAAATAGAAACTGTCAGTGAAATATCTCTGACTGAATCAAATCCAATGGAGTCAGGACCCTGTGGATCCAAACTGAATCCATCCAGCAGATCCATGGCAACACCAGCTCTAATGACATGTTGGCTTTGAATATTTCACTACATCACAGAGCCTCAGGAAAAGAGGTGGAGCCACCAGCTATTGATTAGGGATCAGTTATTATCTGACACATTACATGTGTTTCTGTAGTGGAGGTGAAATGTGAAGAGAAACAGAGACTGGACTAAAACCAGAGAAGAAAAAAACAGACGTCACCATGACGACCCTCAGTGTGGATCAGTCTAATATCAGCCTCATGTCTGCAGCTCAGTGTCAACACAACTTTCACATCACATTCATCTGAGCACAGAAATAAAACAGAGTCTGACCTCAGAGTCTCCAGTCTACAGTCTGGACTCTCCAGAAAACCACTCAGATCCTTCAGGTCTGAATCCTGCAGGTCGTTGTTGCTCAGGTCCAGGTGTCTCAGGTGGGAGGGGTTGGACTTCAGAGCTGAGCCCAGAGAAGAACAGCTGATCTCTGACAAGCTGCAGTTCTCCAATCTGAAGAAAGAATAAAAGCAGTACAACATTAATTCTTGGTCCTGGTCAGAGGTGGGTAGGAAAACGCTACATTTACTCTGTTACATTTACTTGAGTAACTTTTTGGATAAACTGTACTTGTAAGAGTAGTTTTGGAAAAGCAAAGTGTTTTCACACTACATTTATGAGCCTCCGCGCGCACCGTGAAATTCTTTGACTGGCGCAAGACAGACTAATCCAGTATGGACTCATAAAAGCTGAGGTTGATGTTTAACACTCCTGTGTCTGACACAACCAGATGTGTTCAGGTGAGTTCAGGTGTAGAGCTGCTGGTGTCATCTGAACAAAAGAGCCAACTGGTTTTTATTCTACAGATGATGAAATAATATAAATGAATGATGAACATTAATGTTTGTAACAATGCAGCAGGTCAGAGGAACAATTTACAGCTTCAGTTCTCTGAGAATCTCATTCATATCCAAACAAATAGAAACTGTCAGTGAAATATCTCTGACTGAATCAAATCCAATGAAGTCAGGACCCTGTGGATCCAGACTGAATCCATCCAGCAGATCCATGGCAACACCAGCTCTAATGACATGTTGGCTTTGAATATTTCACTACAAACATCACAGAGCAGAGCAGAGTGACTGACAGACCCGTGTTTCAGACCAAACACTCTATAGAAGTGATTGCTGTCGGAAGATACAACTATTTAAGACTTATATTAACAGAAAAATATCGCTTACTTCTGCTTTAACACAAACATTCCGCTTACTTCTGCTTTAACAAATAAAAGGTTACTCAGCAGCCGTTAGTTACTCAGTACTGGAGTAGTTTTTTAACCAAGTACTTTCTTACTCTTACTCAAGTAAATATTTGGATGACTTCTTTTTATTTTTACTTGAGTAATATTATTATAAAGGTAACAATACCGTTACATGAGTAAAACTTTTGGCTACTCTCTACCCACCTCTGGTCCTGGTCTCAGGAAACTAAAACTACACACATTCAACTGAACACAAACCTGTGGACAAACCCCACCCACCCACATCTGATGTGATGCTTCAGACCAGTCAGTCTTTATCTGAGTCAAACGCTCTGACTTTAAGATCAGATTCAGATCATCTCTGTGAACAAAATGAAGACTGGTCTAACACCACAGAGCAGTCTAACATGTGTTTGTGACAGCGCCCCCTGAAGGTTGAAGTGAAGTGAACAGACATTATTGATGAGGACTGAGTGAAATGAGCTGAAAGTGAAGAGTCATTGTCAGTGAGAGAGAAGAACAACTGGAAACATGAGACAACTATTTCAAACGTCCTTCATTCATGACATCAAAGTCAATGATTCAAGTTCTGAGTGAAGATCAATCAGGTTCAGTTGTGGATCAAAGATCTAAGATCTACAACAGTAACAGTCAGTGAACTGACCTCAGAGTCTCCAGTCTACAGTCTGGACTCTCCAGAAAACCACTCAGATCCTTCACTCCTGAATCCTGCAGGTTGTTCCAGCCCAGGTACAGGTGTCTCAGGTGGGAGGGGTTGGACTTCAGAGCTGAGCCCAGAGAAGAACAGCTGATCTCTGACAACCTGCAGCTCTTCAATCTGAATAAAGAATAAAAGCAGTGAGTTGAGGACAAAGCTCCTTGTTGACAGCGTTCAGTGTCTCATCATCTGTTCAGAGCTGAAGAAGCTTCAGAAAGAACAAGTTTAGAAAATCAAAGTCCAACATCTGAAGCAACAGGAAGCAGGTTAAACAGTGACATAGAGAGAAAACAGCTCATTAATATTCATGAGAAGCTGCTGCTGCTTCAACACAGATGCAGTGACTCCACCTCTTCACCTGTCAGCTCCACCTGTGGCTCCATCCAGACAAACTCATGTTGTGCAGCCACATTGATCAGAGATTTACTGATGATGCTCAAGTTTTCAAAGACAACAAACATGTGATAGAAACACATGTTGAATGAAGCAGCTGATGAAGCTCAGAGACAGAAAAACCTGCTGACTGACTTCACACATTGAACCTGCTCCAACTTCTTCAAAGAGATGAAACTAGCACACACAACTTGCTATTATGGGATGTTGGGCTGGAGGGAAAAAATCTGTTCTCCCATTAAAATCACTTTTCACATGAATAATCCAGTATGGACTCATAAAAGCTGAGGTTGATGTTTAACACTCCTGTGTCTGACACAACCAGATGTGTTCAGGTGAGTTCAGGTGTAGAGCTGCTGGTGTCACCTGGACAAAGAGCAAACTGCTTTTTATTCTATTATTCTCTGTTTTGAATTTACGTGTTTGCATGTTGCGCCACCTAGCCCTCTCTCCCAGTCACGGCGGCGTCAGTGGCATTTCAGCCTCAGTCTGCTTCCACTGAGCTGCCGCTACGACTGGGAGAAAAAATGAGATCGCTGTGTTTTGAATTTGACTGCAGTAACCGTTTTTGGCCACATTCTTACATATTGCACCTTTAATGTTTGTAACAATGCAGCAGGTCAGAGGAACAATTTACAGCTTCAGTTCTCTGAGAAATCTCATTCTATTTTTTTATTTAAAGGTTTATTTGAAATGGGACCTCACATATTCATGAACATACAAAAAAACAACAATTAATTGCAGTAAATATGTCGGATTTAGCTAGGAGCTAATTTCCATGCGTAGTCCCATGACACTTAATTAAATAAAATTACAATCAGACATTTAAAAACGATAAACATTTAAGACGATAGACAATAACCTCCATAGGGTATCATATCCAAACAAATAGAAACTGTCAGTGAAATATCTCTGACTGAATCAAATCCAATGGAGTCAGGACCCTGTGGATCCAGACTGAATCCATCCAGCAGATCCATGGCAACACCAGCTCTAATGACATGTTGGCTTTGAATATTTCACTACAAACATCACAGAGCCGTCACCATGACGACCCTCAGTGTGGATCAGTCTAATATCAGCCTCATGTCTGCAGCTCAGTGTCAACACAACTTTCACATCACATTCATCTGAGCACAGAAATAAAACAGAGTCTGACCTCAGAGTCTCCAGTCTACAGTCTGGACTCTCCAGAAAACCACTCAGATCCTTCAGGTCTGAATCCTGCAGCTTGTTGTTGTCCAGGTCCAGTTCTCTCAGGTGGGAGGGGTTGGACTTCAGAGCTGAGCCCAGAGAAGAACAGCTGATCTCTGACAAACTGCAGTTCTCCAATCTGATTAAAGAATAAAAGCAGTGAGTTGAGGACAAAGCTCCTTGTTGACAGCGTTCAGTGTCTCATCATCTGTTCAGAGCTGAAGAAGCTTCAGAAAGAACAAGTTTAGAAAATTAAAGTCCAACATGTGAAGCAACAGGAAGCAGGTTAAACAGTCACATAGAGAGAAAACAGCTCATTAATATTCATGAGAAGCTGCTGCTGCTTCAAACATTGAACCTGCTCCAAATTCTTCAAAGAGCTGAAACCAGCACACACACAACTTGTTATTATGGGATGTTGGGCTGGAGGGAAAAATCTGTTCACCCATTAAAATCACTTTTCACATGAATAATCCAGTATGGACTCATAAAAGCTGAGGTTGATTAACACTCCTGTGTCTGACACAACCAGATGTGTTCAGGTGAGTTCAGGTGTAGAGCTGCTGGTGTCACCTGGACAAAGAGCCAATGGGTTTTTATTCTACACATGATGAAATAAAATAAAATAAATGAATGATGAACATTAATGTTTGTAATAATGCAGCAGGTCAGAGGAACAATTTACAGCTTCAGTTCTCTGAGAATCTCATTCATATCCAAACAAATAGAAACTGTCAGTGAAATATCTCTGACTGAATCAAATCCAATGGAGTCAGGACCCTGTGGATCCAGACTGAATCCATCCAGCAGATCCATGGCAACACCAGCTCTAATGACATGTTGGCTTTGAATATTTCACTACATCACAGAGCCTCAGGAAAGAGGAGGAGCCACCAGCTATTGATTATAGATCAGTTATAGTCTGACACATTACATGTGTTTCTGTAGTGGAGGTGAAATGTGAAGAGAAACAGAGACTGGACTAAAACCAGAGAAGAAGAAAACAGACGTCACCATGACGACCCTCAGTGTGGATCAGTCTAATATCAGCCTCATGTCTGCAGCTCAGTGTCAACACAACTTTCACATCACATTCATCTGAGCACAGAAATAAAACAGAGTCTGACCTCAGAGTCTCCAGTCTACAGTCTGGACTCTCCAGAAAACCACTCAGATCCTTCAGGTCTGAATCCTGCAGGTCGTTGTTGCTCAGGTCCAGGTGTCTCAGGTGGGAGGGGTTGGACTTCAGAGCTGAGCCCAGAGAAGAACAGCTGATCTCTGACAAGCTGCAGTTCTCCAATCTGAAGAAAGAATAAAAGCAGTACAACATTAATTCTTGGTCCTGGTCAGAGGTGGGTAGGAAAACGCTACATTTACACCGTTACAATTACTTGAGTAACTTTTTGGATAAACTGTACTTGTAAGAGTAGTTTTGGAAAAGCAAAGTGTTTTCACACTACATTTATGAGCCTCCGCGCGCACCGTGAAATTCTTTGACTGGCGCAAGACAGACTAATCCAGTATGGACTCATAAAAGCTGAGGTTGATGTTTAACACTCCTGTGTCTGACACAACCAGATGTGTTCAGGTGAGTTCAGGTGTAGAGCTGCTGGTGTCATCTGAACAAAAGAGCCAACTGGTTTTTATTCTACAGATGATGAAATAATATAAATGAATGATGAACATTAATGTTTGTAACAATGCAGCAGGTCAGAGGAACAATTTACAGCTTCAGTTCTCTGAGAATCTCATTCATATCCAAACAAATAGAAACTGTCAGTGAAATATCTCTGACTGAATCAAATCCAATGAAGTCAGGACCCTGTGGATCCAGACTGAATCCATCCAGCAGATCCATGGCAACACCAGCTCTAATGACATGTTGGCTTTGAATATTTCACTACAAACATCACAGAGCAGAGCAGAGTGACTGACAGACCCGTGTTTCAGACCAAACACTCTATAGAAGTGATTGCTGTCGGAAGATACAACTATTTAAGACTTATATTAACAGAAAAATATCGCTTACTTCTGCTTTAACACAAACATTCCGCTTACTTCTGCTTTAACAAATAAAAGGTTACTCAGCAGCCGTTAGTTACTCAGTACTGGAGTAGTTTTTTAACCAAGTACTTTCTTACTCTTACTCAAGTAAATATTTGGATGACTTCTTTTTATTTTACTTGAGTAATATTATTATAAAGGTAACAATACCGTTACATGAGTAAAACTTTTGGCTACTCTCTACCCACCTCTGGTCCTGGTCTCAGGAAACTAAAACTACACACATTCAACTGAACACAAACCTGTGGACAAACCCCACCCACCCACATCTGATGTGATGCTTCAGACCAGTCAGTCTTTATCTGAGTCAAACGCTCTGACTTTAAGATCAGATTCACATCATCTCTGTGAACAAAATGAAGACTGGTCTAACACCACAGAGCAGTCTAATGTGTGTTTGTGACAGCGCCCCCTGAAGGTTGAAGTGAAGTGAACAGACATTATTGATGAGGACTGAGTGAAATGAGCTGAAAGTGAAGAGTCATTGTCAGTGAGAGAGAAGAACAACTGGAAACATGAGACAACTATTTCAAACGTCCTTTCATTCATGACATCAAAGTCAATGATTCAAGTTCTGAGTGAAGATCAATCAGGTTCAGTTGTGGATCAAAGATCTAAGATCTACAACAGTAACAGTCAGTGAACTGACCTCAGAGTCTCCAGTCTACAGTCTGGACTCTCCAGAAAACCACTCAGATCCTTCACTCCTGAATCCTGCAGGTTGTTCCAGCCCAGGTACAGGTGTCTCAGGTGGGAGGGGTTGGACTTCAGAGCTGAGCCCAGAGAAGAACAGCTGATCTCTGACAACCTGCAGCTCTTCAATCTGAATAAAGAATAAAAGCAGTGAGTTGAGGACAAAGCTCCTTGTTGACAGCGTTCAGTGTCTCATCATCTGTTCAGAGCTGAAGAAGCTTCAGAAAGAACAAGTTTTAGAAAATCAAAGTCCAACATCTGAAGCAACAGGAAGCAGGTTAAACAGTGACATAGAGAGAAAACAGCTCATTAATATTCATGAGAAGCTGCTGCTGCTTCAACACAGATGCAGTGACTCCACCTCTTCACCTGTCAGCTCCACCTGTGGCTCCATCCAGACAAACTCATGTTGTGCAGCCACATTGATCAGAGATTTACTGATGATGCTCAAGTTTTCAAAGACAACAAACATGTGATAGAAACACATGTTGAATGAAGCAGCTGATGAAGCTCAGAGACAGAAAAACCTGCTGACTGACTTCACACATTGAACCTGCTCCAACTTCTTCAAAGAGATGAAACTAGCACACACAACTTGCTATTATGGGATGTTGGGCTGGAGGGAAAAAAAATCTGTTCTCCCATTAAAATCACTTTCACATGAATAATCCAGTATGGACTCATAAAAGCTGAGGTTGATGTTTAACACTCCTGTGTCTGACACAACCAGATGTGTTCAGGTGAGTTCAGGTGTAGAGCTGCTGGTGTCACCTGGACAAAGAGCAAACTGCTTTTTATTCTATTATTCTCTGTTTTGAATTTACGTGTTTGCATGTTGCGCCACCTAGCCCTCTCTCCCAGTCACGGCGGCGTCAGTGGCATTTCAGCCTCAGTCTGCTTCCACTGAGCTGCCGCTACGACTGGGAGAAAAAATGAGATCGCTGTGTTTTGAATTTGACTGCAGTAACCGTTTTTGGCCACATTCTTACATATTGCACCTTTAATGTTTGTAACAATGCAGCAGGTCAGAGGAACAATTTACAGCTTCAGTTCTCTGAGAATCTCATTCTATTTATTTATTTAAAGGTTTATTTGAAATGGGACCTCACATATTCATGAACATACAAGAAAACACAACATTTAATTGCAGTAAATATGTCGGATTTAGCTGGGAGCTAATTTCCATCCGTAGTCCCATGGCACTTAATTAAATAAAATTACAATCAGACATTTAAAAACGATAAACATTTAAGACGATAGACAATAACCTCCATAGGGTATCATATCCAAACAAATAGAAACTGTCAGTGAAATATCTCTGACTGAATCAAATCCAATGGAGTCAGGACCCTGTGGATCCAGACTGAATCCATCCAGCAGATCCATGGCAACACCAGCTCTAATGACATGTTGGCTTTGAATATTTCACTACAAACATCACAGAGCCGTCACCATGACGACCCTCAGTGTGGATCAGTCTAATATCAGCCTCATGTCTGCAGCTCAGTGTCAACACAACTTTCACATCACATTCATCTGAGCACAGAAATAAAACAGAGTCTGACCTCAGAGTCTCCAGTCTACAGTCTGGACTCTCCAGAAAAACCACTCAGATCCTTCAGGTCTGAATCCTGCAGCTTGTTGTTGTCCAGGTCCAGGTGTCTCAGGTGGGAGGGGTTGGACTTCAGAGCTGAGCCCAGAGAAGAACAGCTGATCTCTGACAAACTGCAGTTCTCCAATCTGATTAAAGAATAAAAGCAGTGAGTTGAGGACAAAGCTCCTTGTTGACAGCGTTCAGTGTCTCATCATCTGTTCAGAGCTGAAGAAGCTTCAGAAAGAACAAGTTTAGAAAATTAAAGTCCAACATGTGAAGCAACAGGAAGCAGGTTAAACAGTCACATAGAGAGAAAACAGCTCATTAATATTCATGAGAAGCTGCTGCTGCTTCAAACATTGAACCTGCTCCAAATTCTTCAAAGAGCTGAAACCAGCACACACACAACTTGTTATTATTATGGGATGTTGGGCTGGAGGGAAAAATCTGTTCACCCATTAAAATCACTTTTCACATGAATAATCCAGTATGGACTCATAAAAGCTGAGGTTGATTAACACTCCTGTGTCTGACACAACCAGATGTGTTCAGGTGAGTTCAGGTGTAGAGCTGCTGGTGTCACCTGGACAAAGAGCCAATGGGTTTTTATTCTACACATGATGAAATAAAATAAAATAAATGAATGATGAACATTAATGTTTGTAATAATGCAGCAGGTCAGAGGAACAATTTACAGCTTCAGTTCTCTGAGAATCTCATTCATATCCAAACAAATAGAAACTGTCAGTGAAATATCTCTGACTGAATCAAATCCAATGGAGTCAGGACCCTGTGGATCCAAACTGAATCCATCCAGCAGATCCATGGCAACACCAGCTCTAATGACATGTTGGCTTTGAATATTTCACTACATCACAGAGCCTCAGGAAAGAGGAGGAGCCACCAGCTATTGATTATAGATCAGTTATAGTCTGACACATTACATGTGTTTCTGTAGTGGAGGTGAAATGTGAAGAGAAACAGAGACTGGACTAAAACCAGAGAAGAAAAAAAACAGACGTCACCATGACGACCCTCAGTGTGGATCAGTCTAATATCAGCCTCATGTCTGCAGCTCAGTGTCAACACAACTTTCACATCACATTCATCTGAGCACAGAAATAAAACAGAGTCTGACCTCAGAGTCTCCAGTCTACAGTCTGGACTCTCCAGAAAACCACTCAGATCCTTCAGGTCTGAATCCTGCAGGTCGTTGTTGCTCAGGTCCAGGTGTCTCAGGTGGGAGGGGTTGGACTTCAGAGCTGAGCCCAGAGAAGAACAGCTGATCTCTGACAAGCTGCAGTTCTCCAATCTGAAGAAAGAATAAAAGCAGTACAACATTAATTCTTGGTCCTGGTCAGAGGTGGGTAGGAAAACGCTACATTTACACCGTTACAATTACTTGAGTAACTTTTTGGATAAACTGTACTTGTAAGAGTAGTTTTGGAAAAGCAAAGTGTTTCACACACTACATTTATGAGCCTCCGCAGCGCGCACCGTGAAATTCTTTGACTGGCGCAAGACAGACTAATCCAGTATGGACTCATAAAAGCTGAGGTTGATGTTTAACACTCCTGTGTCTGACACAACCAGATGTGTTCAGGTGAGTTCAGGTGTAGAGCTGCTGGTGTCATCTGAACAAAAGAGCCAACTGGTTTTTATTCTACAGATGATGAAATAATATAAATGAATGATGAACATTAATGTTTGTAACAATGCAGCAGGTCAGAGGAACAATTTACAGCTTCAGTTCTCTGAGAATCTCATTCATATCCAAACAAATAGAAACTGTCAGTGAAATATCTCTGACTGAATCAAATCCAATGAAGTCAGGACCCTGTGGATCCAGACTGAATCCATCCAGCAGATCCATGGCAACACCAGCTCTAATGACATGTTGGCTTTGAATATTTCACTACAAACATCACAGAGCAGAGCAGAGTGACTGACAGACCCGTGTTTCAGACCAAACACTCTATAGAAGTGATTGCTGTCGGAAGATACAACTATTTAAGACTTATATTAACAGAAAAATATCGCTTACTTCTGCTTTAACACAAACATTCCGCTTACTTCTGCTTTAACAAATAAAAGGTTACTCAGCAGCCGTTAGTTACTCAGTACTGGAGTAGTTTTTTAACCAAGTACTTTCTTACTCTTACTCAAGTAAATATTTGGATGACTTCTTTTTATTTTTACTTGAGTAATATTATTATAAAGGTAACAATACCGTTACATGAGTAAAACTTTTGGCTACTCTCTACCCACCTCTGGTCCTGGTCTCAGGAAACTAAAACTACACACATTCAACTGAACACAAACCTGTGGACAAACCCCACCCACCCACATCTGATGTGATGCTTCAGACCAGTCAGTCTTTATCTGAGTCAAACGCTCTGACTTTAAGATCAGATTCAGATCATCTCTGTGAACAAAATGAAGACTGGTCTAACACCACAGAGCAGTCTAACATGTGTTTGTGACAGCGCCCCCTGAAGGTTGAAGTGAAGTGAACAGACATTATTGATGAGGACTGAGTGAAATGAGCTGAAAGTGAAGAGTCATTGTCAGTGAGAGAGAAGAACAACTGGAAACATGAGACAACTATTTCAAACGTCCTTCATTCATGACATCAAAGTCAATGATTCAAGTTCTGAGTGAAGATCAATCAGGTTCAGTTGTGGATCAAAGATCTAAGATCTACAACAGTAACAGTCAGTGAACTGACCTCAGAGTCTCCAGTCTACAGTCTGGACTCTCCAGAAAACCACTCAGATCCTTCACTCCTGAATCCTGCAGGTTGTTCCAGCCCAGGTACAGGTGTCTCAGGTGGGAGGGGTTGGACTTCAGAGCTGAGCCCAGAGAAGAACAGCTGATCTCTGACAACCTGCAGCTCTTCAATCTGAATAAAGAATAAAAGCAGTGAGTTGAGGACAAAGCTCCTTGTTGACAGCGTTCAGTGTCTCATCATCTGTTCAGAGCTGAAGAAGCTTCAGAAAGAACAAGTTTAGAAAATCAAAGTCCAACATCTGAAGCAACAGGAAGCAGGTTAAACAGTGACATAGAGAGAAAACAGCTCATTAATATTCATGAGAAGCTGCTGCTGCTTCAACACAGATGCAGTGACTCCACCTCTTCACCTGTCAGCTCCACCTGTGGCTCCATCCAGACAAACTCATGTTGTGCAGCCACATTGATCAGAGATTTACTGATGATGCTCAAGTTTTCAAAGACAACAAACATGTGATAGAAACACATGTTGAATGAAGCAGCTGATGAAGCTCAGAGACAGAAAAACCTGCTGACTGACTTCACACATTGAACCTGCTCCAACTTCTTCAAAGAGATGAAACTAGCACACACAACTTGCTATTATGGGATGTTGGGCTGGAGGGAAAAAAAAATCTGTTCTCCCATTAAAATCACTTTTCACATGAATAATCCAGTATGGACTCATAAAAGCTGAGGTTGATGTTTAACACTCCTGTGTCTGACACAACCAGATGTGTTCAGGTGAGTTCAGGTGTAGAGCTGCTGGTGTCACCTGGACAAAGAGCAAACTGCTTTTTATTCTATTATTCTCTGTTTTGAATTTACGTGTTTGCATGTTGCGCCACTAGCCCTCTCTCCAGTCACGGCGGCGTCAGTGGCATTTCAGCCTCAGTCTGCTTCCACTGAGCTGCCGCTACGACTGGGAGAAAAAATGAGATCGCTGTGTTTTGAATTTGACTGCAGTAACCGTTTTTGGCCACATTCTTACATATTGCACCTTTAATGTTTGTAACAATGCAGCAGGTCAGAGGAACAATTTACAGCTTCAGTTCTCTGAGAATCTCATTCTATTTATTTATTTAAAGGTTTATTTGAAATGGGACCTCACATATTCATGAACATACAAGAAAACACAACATTTAATTGCAGTAAATATGTCGGATTTAGCTGGGAGCTAATTTCCATCCGTAGTCCCATGGCACTTAATTAAATAAAATTACAATCAGACATTTAAAAACGATAAACATTTAAGACGATAGACAATAACCTCCATAGGGTATCATATCCAAACAAATAGAAACTGTCAGTGAAATATCTCTGACTGAATCAAATCCAATGGAGTCAGGACCCTGTGGATCCAGACTGAATCCATCCAGCAGATCCATGGCAACACCAGCTCTAATGACATGTTGGCTTTGAATATTTCACTACAAACATCACAGAGCCGTCACCATGACGACCCTCAGTGTGGATCAGTCTAATATCAGCCTCATGTCTGCAGCTCAGTGTCAACACAACTTTCACATCACATTCATCTGAGCACAGAAATAAAACAGAGTCTGACCTCAGAGTCTCCAGTCTACAGTCTGGACTCTCCAGAAAACCACTCAGATCCTTCAGGTCTGAATCCTGCAGCTTGTTGTTGTCCAGGTCCAGTTCTCTCAGGTGGGAGGGGTTGGACTTCAGAGCTGAGCCCAGAGAAGAACAGCTGATCTCTGACAAACTGCAGTTCTCCAATCTGATTAAAGAATAAAAGCAGTGAGTTGAGGACAAAGCTCCTTGTTGACAGCGTTCAGTGTCTCATCATCTGTTCAGAGCTGAAGAAGCTTCAGAAAGAACAAGTTTAGAAAATTAAAGTCCAACATGTGAAGCAACAGGAAGCAGGTTAAACAGTCACATAGAGAGAAAAACAGCTCATTAATATTCATGAGAAGCTGCTGCTGCTTCAAACATTGAACCTGCTCCAAATTCTTCAAAGAGCTGAAACCAGCACACACACAACTTGTTATTATGGGATGTTGGGCTGGAGGGAAAAATCTGTTCACCCATTAAAATCACTTTTCACATGAATAATCCAGTATGGACTCATAAAAGCTGAGGTTGATGTTTAACACTCCTGTGTCTGACACAACCAGATGTGTTCAGGTGAGTTCAGGTGTAGAGCTGCTGGTGTCACCTGGACAAAGAGCCAATGGGTTTTTATTCTACACATGATGAAATAAAATAAAATAAATGAATGATGAACATTAATGTTTGTAATAATGCAGCAGGTCAGAGGAACAATTTACAGCTTCAGTTCTCTGAGAATCTCATTCATATCCAAACAAATAGAAACTGTCAGTGAAATATCTCTGACTGAATCAAATCCAATGGAGTCAGGACCCTGTGGATCCAAACTGAATCCATCCAGCAGATCCATGGCAACACCAGCTCTAATGACATGTTGGCTTTGAATATTTCACTACATCACAGAGCCTCAGGAAAGAGGAGGAGCCACCAGCTATTGATTATAGATCAGTTATAGTCTGACACATTACATGTGTTTCTGTAGTGGAGGTGAAATGTGAAGAGAAACAGAGACTGGACTAAAACCAGAGAAGAAAAAAACAGACGTCACCATGACGACCCTCAGTGTGGATCAGTCTAATATCAGCCTCATGTCTGCAGATCAGTGTCAACACAACTTTCACATCACATTCATCTGAGCACAGAAATAAAACAGAGTCTGACCTCAGAGTCTCCAGTCTACAGTCTGGACTCTCCAGAAAACCACTCAGATCCTTCAGGTCTGAATCCTGCAGGTCGTTGTTGCTCAGGTCCAGGTGTCTCAGGTGGGAGGGGTTGGACTTCAGAGCTGAGCCCAGAGAAGAACAGCTGATCTCTGACAAGCTGCAGTTCTCCAATCTGAAGAAAGAATAAAAGCAGTACAACATTAATTCTTGGTCCTGGTCAGAGGTGGGTAGGAAAACGCTACATTTACACCGTTACAATTACTTGAGTAACTTTTTGGATAAACTGTACTTGTAAGAGTAGTTTTGGAAAAGCAAAGTGTTTTTCACACTACATTTATGAGCCTCCGCGCGCACCGTGAAATTCTTTGACTGGCGCAAGACAGACTAATCCAGTATGGACTCATAAAAGCTGAGGTTGATGTTTAACACTCCTGTGTCTGACACAACCAGATGTGTTCAGGTGAGTTCAGGTGTAGAGCTGCTGGTGTCATCTGAACAAAAGAGCCAACTGGTTTTTATTCTACAGATGATGAAATAATATAAATGAATGATGAACATTAATGTTTGTAACAATGCAGCAGGTCAGAGGAACAATTTACAGCTTCAGTTCTCTGAGAATCTCATTCATATCCAAACAAATAGAAACTGTCAGTGAAATATCTCTGACTGAATCAAATCCAATGAAGTCAGGACCCTGTGGATCCAGACTGAATCCATCCAGCAGATCCATGGCAACACCAGCTCTAATGACATGTTGGCTTTGAATATTTCACTACAAACATCACAGAGCAGAGCAGAGTGACTGACAGACCCGTGTTTCAGACCAAACACTCTATAGAAGTGATTGCTGTCGGAAGATACAACTATTTAAGACTTATATTAACAGAAAAATATCGCTTACTTCTGCTTTAACACAAACATTCCGCTTACTTCTGCTTTAACAAATAAAAGGTTACTCAGCAGCCGTTAGTTACTCAGTACTGGAGTAGTTTTTTAACCAAGTACTTTCTTACTCTTACTCAAGTAAATATTTGGATGACTTCTTTTTATCTTTACTTGAGTAATATTATTATAAAGGTAACAATACCGTTACATGAGTAAAACTTTTGGCTACTCTCTACCCACCTCTGGTCCTGGTCTCAGGAAACTAAAACTACACACATTCAACTGAACACAAACCTGTGGACAAACCCCACCCACCCACATCTGATGTGATGCTTCAGACCAGTCAGTCTTTATCTGAGTCAAACGCTCTGACTTTAAGATCAGATTCACATCATCTCTGTGAACAAAATGAAGACTGGTCTAACACTACAGAGCAGTCTAATGTGTGTTTGTGACAGCGCCCCCTGAAGGTTGAAGTGAAGTGAACAGACATTATTGATGAGGACTGAGTGAAATGAGCTGAAAGTGAAGAGTCATTGTCAGTGAGAGAGAAGAACAACTGGAAACATGAGACAACTATTTCAAACGTCCTTCATTCATGACATCAAAGTCAATGATTCAAGTTCTGAGTGAAGATCAATCAGGTTCAGTTGTGGATCAAAGATCTAAGATCTACAACAGTAACAGTCAGTGAACTGACCTCAGAGTCTCCAGTCTACAGTCTGGACTCTCCAGAAAACCACTCAGATCCTTCACTCCTGAATCCTGCAGGTTGTTCCAGCCCAGGTACAGTTCTCTCAGGTGGGAGGGGTTGGACTTCAGAGCTGAGGCCAGAGAAGAACAGCTGATCTCTGACAACCTGCAGCTCTTCAATCTGAATAAAGAATAAAAGCAGTGAGTTGAGGACAAAGCTCCTTGTTGACAGCGTTCAGTGTCTCATCATCTGTTCAGAGCTGAAGAAGCTTCAGAAAGAACAAGTTTAGAAAATCAAAGTCCAACATCTGAAGCAACAGGAAGCAGGTTAAACAGTCACATAGAGAGAAAACAGCTCATTAATATTCATGAGAAGCTGCTGCTGCTTCAACACAGACGCAGTGACTCCACCTCTTCACCTGTCAGCTCCACCTGTGGCTCCATCCAGACAAACTCATGTTGTGCAGCCACATTGATCAGAGATTTACTGATGATGCTCAAGTTTTCAAAGACAACAAACATGTGATAGAAACACATGTTGAATGAAGCAGCTGATGAAGCTCAGAGACAGAAAAACCTGCTGACTGACTTCACACATTGAACCTGCTCCAACTTCTTCAAAGAGATGAAACCAGCACACACAGCTTGTTATTATGGGATGTTGGGCTGGAGGAAAAAAAATCTGTTCTCCCCTTAAAATCACTTTTCACTTGAATAATCCAGTATGGACTCATAAAAGCTGAGGTTGATGTTTAACACTCCTGTGTCTGACACAACCAGATGTGTTCAGGTGAGTTCAGGTGTAGAGCTGCTGGTGTCACCTGGACAAAGAGCAAACTGCTTTTTATTCTATTATTCTCTGTTTTGAATTTACGTGTTTGCATGTTGCGCCACCTAGCCCTCTCTCCCAGTCACGGCGGCGTCAGTGGCATTTCAGCCTCAGTCTGCTTCCACTGAGCTGCCGCTACGACTGGGAGAAAAAATGAGATCGCTGTGTTTTGAATTTGACTGCAGTAACCGTTTTTGGCCACATTCTTACATATTGCACCTTTAATGTTTGTAACAATGCAGCAGGTCAGAGGAACAATTTACAGCTTCAGTTCTCTGAGAATCTCATTCATATCCAAACAAATAGAAACTGTCAGTGAAATATCTCTGACTGAATCAAATCCAGTGGAGTCAGGACCCTGTGGATCCAGACTGAATCCATCCAGCAGATCCATTGCAACACCAGCTCTAATGACATGTTGGCTTTGAATATTTCACTACAAACATCACAGAGCCGTCACCATGACGACCCTCAGTGTGGATCAGTCTAATATCAGCCTCATGTCTGCAGCTCAGTGTCAACACAACTTTCACATCACATTCATCTGAGCACAGAAATAAAACAGAGTCTGACCTCAGAGTCTCCAGTCTACAGTCTGGACTCTCCAGAAAACCACTCAGATCCTTCAGGTCTGAATCCTGCAGCTTGTTGTTGTCCAGGTCCAGTTCTCTCAGGTGGGAGGGGTTGGACTTCAGAGCTGAGCCCAGAGAAGAACAGCTGATCTCTGACAAACTGCAGTTCTCCAATCTGAATAAAGAATAAAAGCAGTGAGTTGAGGACAAAGCTCCTTGTTGACAGCGTTCAGTGTCTCATCATCTGTTCAGAGCTGAAGAAGCTTCAGAAAGAACAAGTTTAGAAAATTAAAGTCCAACATGTGAAGCAACAGGAAGCAGGTTAAACAGTCACATAGAGAGAAAACAGCTCATTAATATTCATGAGAAGCTGCTGCTGCTTCAAACATTGAACCTGCTCCAAATTCTTCAAAGAGCTGAAACCAGCACACACACAACTTGTTATTATGGGATGTTCGGCTGGAGGGAAAAATCTGTTCACGTATTAAAATCACTTTTCACATGAATAATCCAGTATGGACTCATAAAAGCTGAGGTTGATGTTTAACACTCCTGTGTCTGACACAACCAGATGTGTTCAGGTGAGTTCAGGTGTAGAGCTGCTGGTGTCACCTGGACAAAGAGCCAATGGGTTTTTATTCTACACATGATGAAATAAAATAAAATAAATGAATGATGAACATTAATGTTTGTAATAATGCAGCAGGTCAGAGGAACAATTTACAGCTTCAGTTCTCTGAGAATCTCATTCATATCCAAACAAATAGAAACTGTCAGTGAAATATCTCTGACTGAATCAAATCCAATGGAGTCAGGACCCTGTGGATCCAAACTGAATCCATCCAGCAGATCCATGGCAACACCAGCTCTAATGACATGTTGGCTTTGAATATTTCACTACATCACAGAGCCTCAGGAAAGAGGAGGAGCCACCAGCTATTGATTATAGATCAGTTATAGTCTGACACATTACATGTGTTTCTGTAGTGGAGGTGAAATGTGAAGAGAAACAGAGACTGGACTAAAACCAGAGAAGAAAAAAACAGACGTCACCATGACGACCCTCAGTGTGGATCAGTCTAATATCAGCCTCATGTCTGCAGCTCAGTGTCAACACAACTTTCACATCACATTCATCTGAGCACAGAAATAAAACAGAGTCTGACCTCAGAGTCTCCAGTCTACAGTCTGGACTCTCCAGAAAACCACTCAGATCCTTCAGGTCTGAATCCTGCAGGTCGTTGTTGCTCAGGTCCAGGTGTCTCAGGTGGGAGGGGTTGGACTTCAGAGCTGAGCCCAGAGAAGAACAGCTGATCTCTGACAAGCTGCAGTTCTCCAATCTGAAGAAAGAATAAAAGCAGTACAACATTAATTCTTGGTCCTGGTCAGAGGTGGGTAGGAAAACGCTACATTTACACCGTTACAATTACTTGAGTAACTTTTTGGATAAACTGTACTTGTAAGAGTAGTTTTGGAAAAGCAAAGTGTTTTCACACTACATTTATGAGCCTCCGCGCGCACCGTGAAATTCTTTGACTGGCGCAAGACAGACTAATCCAGTATGGACTCATAAAAGCTGAGGTTGATGTTTAACACTCCTGTGTCTGACACAACCAGATGTGTTCAGGTGAGTTCAGGTGTAGAGCTGCTGGTGTCATCTGAACAAAAGAGCCAACTGGTTTTTATTCTACAGATGATGAAATAATATAAATGAATGATGAACATTAATGTTTGTAACAATGCAGCAGGTCAGAGGAACAATTTACAGCTTCAGTTCTCTGAGAATCTCATTCATATCCAAACAAATAGAAACTGTCAGTGAAATATCTCTGACTGAATCAAATCCAATGAAGTCAGGACCCTGTGGATCCAGACTGAATCCATCCAGCAGATCCATGGCAACACCAGCTCTAATGACATGTTGGCTTTGAATATTTCACTACAAACATCACAGAGCAGAGCAGAGTGACTGACAGACCCGTGTTTCAGACCAAACACTCTATAGAAGTGATTGCTGTCGGAAGATACAACTATTTAAGACTTATATTAACAGAAAAATATCGCTTACTTCTGCTTTAACACAAACATTCCGCTTACTTCTGCTTTAACAAATAAAAGGTTACTCAGCAGCCGTTAGTTACTCAGTACTGGAGTAGTTTTTTAACCAAGTACTTTCTTACTCTTACTCAAGTAAATATTTGGATGACTTCTTTTTATCTTTACTTGAGTAATATTATTATAAAGGTAACAATACCGTTACATGAGTAAAACTTTTGGCTACTCTCTACCCACCTCTGGTCCTGGTCTCAGGAAACTAAAACTACACACATTCAACTGAACACAAACCTGTGGACAAACCCCACCCACCCACATCTGATGTGATGCTTCAGACCAGTCAGTCTTTATCTGAGTCAAACGCTCTGACTTTAAGATCAGATTCACATCATCTCTGTGAACAAAATGAAGACTGGTCTAACACTACAGAGCAGTCTAATGTGTGTTTGTGACAGCGCCCCCTGAAGGTTCAAGTGAAGTGAACAGACATTATTGATGAGGACTGAGTGAAATGAGCTGAAAGTGAAGAGTCATTGTCAGTGAGAGAGAAGAACAACTGGAAACATGAGACAACTATTTCAAACGTCCTTCATTCATGACATCAAAGTCAATGATTCAAGTTCTGAGTGAAGATCAATCAGGTTCAGTTGTGGATCAAAGATCTAAGATCTACAACAGTAACAGTCAGTGAACTGACCTCAGAGTCTCCAGTCTACAGTCTGGACTCTCCAGAAAACCACTCAGATCCTTCACTCCTGAATCCTGCAGGTTGTTCCAGCCCAGGTCCAGTTCTCTCAGGTGGGAGGGGTTGGACTTCAGAGCTGAGGCCAGAGAAGAACAGCTGATCTCTGACAACCTGCAGCTCTTCAATCTGAATAAAGAATAAAAGCAGTGAGTTGAGGACAAAGCTCCTTGTTGACAGCGTTCAGTGTCTCATCATCTGTTCAGAGCTGAAGAAGCTTCAGAAAGAACAAGTTTAGAAAATCAAAGTCCAACATCTGAAGCAACAGGAAGCAGGTTAAACAGTCACATAGAGAGAAAACAGCTCATTAATATTCATGAGAAGCTGCTGCTGCTTCAACACAGACGCAGTGACTCCACCTCTTCACCTGTCAGCTCCACCTGTGGCTCCATCCAGACAAACTCATGTTGTGCAGCCACATTGATCAGAGATTTACTGATGATGCTCAAGTTTTCAAAGACAACAAACATGTGATAGAAACACATGTTGAATGAAGCAGCTGATGAAGCTCAGAGACAGAAAAACCTGCTGACTGACTTCACACATTGAACCTGCTCCAACTTCTTCAAAGAGATGAAACTAGCACACACAACTTGCTATTATGGGATGTTGGGCTGGAGGGAAAAAAAATATGTTCTCCCATTAAAATCACTTTTCACTTGAATAATCCAGTATGGACTCATAAAAGCTGAGGTTGATGTTTAACACTCCTGTGTCTGACACAACCAGATGTGTTCAGGTGAGTTCAGGTGTAGAGCTGCTGGTGTCACCTGGACAAAGAGCAAACTGCTTTTTATTCTATTATTCTCTGTTTTGAATTTACGTGTTTGCATGTTGCGCCACCTAGCCCTCTCTCCCAGTCACGGCGGCGTCAGTGGCATTTCAGCCTCAGTCTGCTTCCACTGAGCTGCCGCTACGACTGGGAGAAAAAATGAGATCGCTGTGTTTTGAATTTGACTGCAGTAACCGTTTTTGGCCACATTCTTACATATTGCACCTTTAATGTTTGTAACAATGCAGCAGGTCAGAGGAACAATTTACAGCTTCAGTTCTCTGAGAATCTCATTCATATCCAAACAAATAGAAACTGTCAGTGAAATATCTCTGACTGAATCAAATCCAGTGGAGTCAGGACCCTGTGGATCCAGACTGAATCCATCCAGCAGATCCATGGCAACACCAGCTCTAATGACATGTTGGCTTTGAATATTTCACTACAAACATCACAGAGCCGTCACCATGACGACCCTCAGTGTGGATCAGTCTAATATCAGCCTCATGTCTGCAGCTCAGTGTCAACACAACTTTCACATCACATTCATCTGAGCACAGAAATAAAACAGAGTCTGACCTCAGAGTCTCCAGTCTACAGTCTGGACTCTCCAGAAAACCACTCAGATCCTTCAGGTCTGAATCCTGCAGCTTGTTGTTGTCCAGGTCCAGTTCTCTCAGGTGGGAGGGGTTGGACTTCAGAGCTGAGCCCAGAGAAGAACAGCTGATCTCTGACAAACTGCAGTTCTCCAATCTGAATAAAGAATAAAAGCAGTGAGTTGAGGACAAAGCTCCTTGTTGACAGCGTTCAGTGTCTCATCATCTGTTCAGAGCTGAAGAAGCTTCAGAAAGAACAAGTTTAGAAAATTAAAGTCCAACATGTGAAGCAACAGGAAGCAGGTTAAACAGTCACATAGAGAGAAAACAGCTCATTAATATTCATGAGAAGCTGCTGCTGCTTCAAACATTGAACCTGCTCCAAATTCTTCAAAGAGCTGAAACCAGCACACACACAACTTGTTATTATGGGATGTTGGGCTGGAGGGAAAAATCTGTTCACGTATTAAAATCACTTTTCACATGAATAATCCAGTATGGACTCATAAAAGCTGAGGTTGATTAACACTCCTGTGTCTGACACAACCAGATGTGTTCAGGTGAGTTCAGGTGTAGAGCTGCTGGTGTCACCTGGACAAAGAGCCAGCTGGTTTTTATTCTAGACATGATGAAATAAAATAAAATAAATGAATGATGAACATTAATGTTTGTAACAATGCAGCAGGTCAGAGGAACAATTTACAGCTTCAGTTCTCTGAGAATCTCATTCATATCCAAACAAATAGAAACTGTCAGTGAAATATCTCTGACTGAATCAAATCCAATGGAGTCAGGACCCTGTGGATCCAAACTGAATCCATCCAGCAGATCCATGGCAACACCAGCTCTAATGACATGTTGGCTTTGAATATTTCACTACATCACAGAGCCTCAGGAAAGAGGAGGAGCCACCAGCTATTGATTCAGTTATTGTCTGACACATTACATGTGTTTCTGTAGTGGAGGTGAAATGTGAAGAGAAACAGAGACTGGACTAAAACCAGAGGAGAAGAAAACAGACGTCACCATGACGACCCTCAGTGTGAATCAGTATAATATCAGCCTCATGTCTGCAGCTCAGTGTCAACACAACTTTCACATCACATTCATCTGAGCACAGAAATAAAACAGAGTCTGACCTCAGAGTCTCCAGTCTACAGTCTGGACTCTCCAGAAAACCACTCAGATCCTTCAGGTCTGAATCCTGCAGCTTGTAGTTCTCACTCAGGTCCAGGTGTCTCAGGTGGGAGGGGTTGGACTTCAGAGCTGAGCCCAGAGAAGAACAGCTGATCTCTGACAAACTGCAGTGCTCCAATCTGAATAAAGAATAAAAGCAGTACAACATTAATTCATGGTCCTCGTCAGAGGTCGGTAGACACACGCTACATTTACTCTGTTACAGTTACTTGGGTAAGTTTTTGGATAAAATGTACTTGTAAGAGTAGTTTTAATGCAGTGTACTTTTTACTCTTACTTGAGTATAATTGTGAAGAAGAAGCGGTACTTTTACTCCGTTACATTGAGCTACATTCTGCTTGCTACTCGCTACTTTTTATCGATCCAATGCGCAATCTGTTTGTTTAGGGTAACACACACAAAGAGTTTATGACAGTTCATAGGCGTCTGTATGCATATGTAAGTTATTGTGGCTGACTTTGCTTTACTTTGTTACTTTGTAAAGATTTCATTTCTTGTCTCGGTTGTTAAGTGTTGTTCTTTGATAATATCTGAATTTGTTCTTTGCTGTTTTATATTTTTGTGTAGTTGCTTACGTTCATGCGCTGATTATTTAATAAATAAAATGTTACTCAGCAGCAGTTCCTCAGTACTGGAGAAGTATTTTCTTACTCTTACTCAAGTAAATATTTGGATGACTACTTTTTACTTTTACTTGAGTAATATTATTATGAAGTAACAATACTCTTACTTGAGTAAAATTTTTGGCTACTCTCTACCCACCTCTGGTCCTGGTCTCAGGAAACTAAAACTACACACATTCAACTGAACACAAACCTGTTGACAAACCCCACCCACCCACATCTGATGTGACGGCTTCAGACCAGTCAGTCTTTATCTGAGTCAAACGCTCTGACTTTAAGATCAGATTCAGATCATCTCTGTGAACAAAATGAAGACTGACCTAACACTACAGAGCAGTCTAACATGTGTTTGTGACAGCGCCCCCTGAAGGTTGAAGTGAAGTGAACAGACATTATTGATGAGGACTGAGTGAAATGAGCTGAAAGTGAATAGTCATTGTCAGTGAGAGAGAAGAACAAGATGTACAACAGTAACAGTCAGTGAACTGACCCCAGAGTCTCCAGTCTACAGTCTGGACTCTCCAGAACTCCACTCAGCTCCTTCACTGCTGAATCCTGCAGGTCGTTTCCACTCAGGTCCAGGTCTCTCAGGTGGGAGGGGTTGGACTTCAGAGCTGAGACCAGAGAAGAACAGCTGATCTCTGACAAACTGCAGCGCTCCAATCTGAATAAAGAATAAAAGCAGTGAGTTGAGGACAAAGCTCCTTGTTGACAGCGTTCAGTGTCTCATCATCTGTTAAGAGCTGAAGAAGCTTCAGAAAGAACAATAATTCAAAAATGAAAGTCCAACATCTGACGCAACAGGAAGCAAGTTAAACAGTCACATAGAGAGAAAACAGCTCATTAATAATCATGAGAAGCTGCTGCTGCTTCAACACAGACGCAGTGACTCCACCTCTTCACCTGTCAGCTCCACCTGTGGCTCCATCCATACAAACTCATGTTGTGCAGCCACATTGATCAGAGAGGTATTCCAGAAAACTCAGAGAAGTGAATCCTGAGATGAGGAAAACTCTGGGTTTTCCGTTCCAGAATGAGAGGTAACTGAAACTCTGTCTCAGTCACCATGGTAACTGACTCAGTTAGCCTAACCTGCTCGCTGGCAGGTTTACTTGAAGAAACCCTGAGTCGCACATCGAATATCAGGCTACACGTCACCACTGACGTTCTCTCAGATCTGAACTATCCTCTTCGTTTTTATCACTTTGCAGGTTAATCAATCACCTTCCAGCAGCCAGAAAAAGATAAACTCACATTTTATTTGTCTTTCTTTCATTCCTACAGATAGCTACAAAAGTAACAATCATAGGCATGTAGGATATATATTTTTGCCAACAAAGCAAATTCAAAGTTTGTGTAATTTGCATTGAGGATAACATTAAACACCCACGGGGGGCACGCCAACAGATGCGCATTTCTCCGGGCCGCGCCTCGGCCCCTCAGCTGTGTGTCTGTGTATCATGTGTAGCCCGTATGTGTGTGTAGCCTGTGTGAATGTGTGTATTAATCTCTCGCGCGCTCTGTGATGAATAACTAACTCTGTGTGATGAATAAACACAAACCGCTGCGGAGCGCGAGCCTGGCACAGAGGTGCGCGCCCTGGCGCATCTGACACAATCGGTTAACGACACTGAAAGGAGGCTATTTCGCGTCCGACGTCTATGTTAAGCACACGTTCTTATTGATATTGTAGGGTCCGGCCCGACGTAACTACAACAACATAACACAAACTTATCTAACAGCTCTCACTTCTTCCTCTGCTCCTCCTCACTCACTCACCTACACACAGACACACACACACACCCCAGCCCCTCAGTTTCTCATCCAACCATACACTACCTGCCCACATACACATTCACAGTCAGTCAGAAATCACGGAACTTAAACATCATAACAAGAACATTACTGCGGGGTTGCTACAATATTTTCAGTTGTGCAGCCGGCTATTATTTATTAATAATGAGCGATGAGTCCCATGATATGCGCACCAGTGTTTGTTTGTAGAGCCCGGTTTAGGTGTGCCCGCGTCGGGGCGGTTATAATACATAATACACGCCCAAACCCCCCCGACACGCGCGCGCACCCACGGGCAAAAACATAAATTGGCGCCCATGATGGTAACATACTCTGTGAACCAGGTTTTCTTCGACTAATCCTGAGTTTCTACTCTTTATCTATTTTTCTGAAGCTTGCTGAATGAAAGCAGCGGCTGAGGATTATTATGAATATTTGATCATTCCTAGATGAGTATTTGTTTGATCATTCTCGTTTTTCTGCGCTGTCACTTTATCTCAACAGCCGTCACATCACTCAAATGACACATCGTGGACACACGCAGTTCAGAGCAAATTGCACTTTTTTCTGTCTTTCTCTCTTTTTTCCATAAGGTAGGTTATCAGTCTATCAATAGGTCCTAATCAATGTAGTATGAAGAGACTCGATCCACAATAAATTTATTTCCAGGTGTGACTGATACATAGACTACATGCACAACCCTGTCATGTTATAATGGAGACAAAGTTGAACATATCCAGTTAACACATTCGGAGAAGGCAGTGTAAATACATTTAGATGTTGCTGTTAAATAGACAATATAATATTGGCAGGGTTGGGACAGCTAAAAAAAAAAGAGTATTTAGCTGAGAAGATTTAATAACATTTATTTTTTACATTTTTCTGTTCAGGAGCTTTGTAACAAAATAATTTACGTAAAGTCATGTGATTCTGATATCACATGTTGAATGCAGGTTAAACAACATCATAACTGCCTGTAATAAATTTATACCACGCCCAAACTTTATTTTTTATAAATGTTGATTTTTACAAATACAAATACAAATTAGGCTACTTTATTCATCTTAATTATTAACTATTATTAACTATTATTATTATTATTATTATTATTATTATTAACTATTAACTACTAACTAACTATTAATTTTTAGTGAAACACTTGAGATCAAACTTTTTCTTTTTTTTCAATTAATCCTCACGTACCTATTGTCTCGGTCAACAATCAGAGCTCACCAACTTTTTTTGTACCTCTGACCAAAATCGCCTGAACCAGCTGATCAAAAAGGCCAGCTCCACCAGTAGCATCTCTCTGGACTGTGTGGAGCAGGTTATTCACGTGAGGATGAAAGACTAAAAGATGTAGATAAATTCATTGATAATCAATCAGATGAGTTATGATTAATGATCAGTGTAGGAGCCATTTAGCTTTTATTTTGGTGTTCTGTTGGTGGCAGGGTTTTATTGTTGTAACCTCCGTGCACCGGAAGTGGCGTCACGCACTTCCACGAACACGTGGAACGGCCGCCGCCAACCCCCCCCCCCGGACCCCGGCGATAGGGGTATCTGCAGCCCCGGCGTCAGGGGGTCAATTAGGGGGGCAGTGCCCCCCCGCCCGTGCCTCCTTGCCCCCCCATTGGCTGTCAGAGGAGCAATGAGTTTTTTTTTCCTGCTGAATTTTGTTTGGGGAGGAGTCATAATTTGTTTTGTGTGTCACATTGTATTCATTCATATTCAGTTAACTGAAATCAGTAAAATTTAAAATACAAAAAAATATTTCATTATGATTTAATTCATTATGGAAGATACGTCTCGGCTTGTGTCACTTGACGCGTACGTGATGCTGCAAGTGACGCGCGGAAGTTTGTTTACATTCACACTGCCGTCTGGGAGCGAGAGGAAACGTGTAGGCTAATTAAAAACTGATATCAATGGATATTAGGAAGTTCTTTTCCGACCACCGCCACAAACTAAAACTGCCTCTGGTAGGACAAAGCAGCAACCTGAGGCACGAGCGACAGCTGAGCAGGAGAACCAGGTGTGTGTGTGTGCTTGTGCTTGCGTGTGTGTGTGCGTGTGCTCGCGCTGCGTGTGTACTGTGAAAGGTTTTATTCTATAATCATAGAAGGCTGAAAATCTCAGGACATGTCCGCTCCAATTATTCAGCAGCAGTATAAAGCTAAAGCATGTGTGGGTCTTATATTAATAGGCTATCTGACAGTAGCTACAGCTATCAACATAAAGATGAAAATAGGGCAGAAGTGTGGAAGGAGACAGTGAGTTCCATGGTGAAGCAGAGGAACCAGGCCCTTGAAGGCTGGTCCAGGGCGAAAGATTTAAAAACTGAGTTTTGTTTTTGTTCTCCAGCCACAGCTCCCCAGACCAGTTTCATACACTCTAGCCATTCTTGCCATTACAATGATAGGAACCCCAGTCAGTAGGCTACTGAATCTGTTTTTTTGTTTGTTTTGTTTTTTATCTGAAGCAATGTTGTCTTTTCCCCCTATTTCTCCTCAGAGTGCACCAGAATGCCTCATTTATGTGTTAATTTTTTTTTTTTCTGGGGGACTGCCCCCAAACCCCCCTATTGCAAGTGGTGCGTGTGTGTGTGTATGCTTGTGAGGGGGGGGGGGGCGACACTCTAGTAAAGAAATATTTTTTAAAAGTGCGCCCCCCTGAAAAGATGTAATGCCCCCCCTTTGATTTGGTTCTGCAGCCGGGGCTGGGTATCTGGGGTATCGATCTCGAAGGCAAACAGTTTTTGACCGTGTTGTTGTGTCGTTTTGTGTCCTGCCTCCACTACAAAAGAGGTATTTGTTGTTAATAAATGTTGTTTTTTACTATTGAAACCTCGGTTTGGGCACTATTATTTTGACCACATGCATGTGTCCGAACACCATAAACCAGCCACCGTGACGGAAAGAAGGCAATACAATCAGTGTTTAAATGAGAAGTTGGACTTTGTCCTTCTGTTATTGGGCCTCAAAGAGCCCTGAGCTCTATCAGAGCATTTCATCCACATGTCAGATCTACAGTGGAAGGAAACTAATTTCTTTTTGAACATTAAATCCTGTAAATCTGTTTGAACAGACACCACAAATGAAACAATCAACAGTGAAAATGGACACAACAGGTTCTGTTCTCAAGAACCAGCTGGAAATAAACTGGAACCTTAGAAATCTATGTTTTTTCCAGAAATCTCAAATCTCCTGTCGTTCATCATCATCATCATCACTAAAGTGACTTCAGCTTGGTGAAATATTTGTTGGAGACAGATGAAGCTTCTGTCAAGTTCAAATCAGCAGCAGAAGATCTGTGAGTTTGATCATCATCAAGTTTATGATTTGAAGATAAAATATAGATTTTAAAATGATAGAAGTTCTGTCCATCACAAACTCTACGACTGGTCTCAACTTCCTCTTGTAGTAATAACACTGAGTCCTTTCTCTTCTCCAGTTCTTTGTTTAAATCCTCAACCAATGAACAATTGAAAATTCAAACATTTGAGTTGAATACAGAAAAAAACCTACGACAGCCAAACTGACCTCAGAGTCTCCAGTCTACAGTTTGGACTCTCCAGTCCAGCACACAGAACTTTCACTCCTGAATCCTGCAGGTCGTTGTAGCTCAGGTCCAGCTCTGTCAGGTGGGAGGGGTTGGACTTCAGAGCTGAGGCCACAATTTCACAGTGAGTCTCTGAGAGTCGACAGGAACGCAATCTGTGATAAGAGGAAAAATAAAATCTGTTCAAATAAAAATCTGATTTAAAGAGCAACTAAACCCCTAAACCACTTTTTTTCTGCTCAAAACAAATACATTTGGGTAACTCTTGACATTTTAGTAAAAATATTTCAATTTGGTGTATTTTGTAGTAAAAATGTATGAGTGACTGCCCTCTATGGGTTGAAACACGGCTATTAGAATCAAATTTTTCTATTGGCTGAGATGGAGGCCGCTGAAGTTTTGGAGGCTGCTTTCTTCACCGGCCGCCAGCTCCCCGACCAATCAGCACCGGCTGCTGCCTGCGGCTAACGGCTCTGCTGCAGCTAACGGCTGCTAGCAGCTAGCCGGCTGAATCCAGCACGGCCGCGGAGACGGTAGCCAGTGGATCGGCTGTGGATGCACTGTGTCACGGCTCCGGCGTCTGCTCCTAGTAGTGTCCACGATACTAGTGCTGTTTAGAGTCGCTCGTTAGCAGCAGTAGTGGGGGTGGGGGGGTTGGAGAGTACTCCTGGAGGCCCGCCCATAATCATGGCATTTTTTGAATTTCCAGCTTAGAGCACGTCAGCCAAAACTGAGGGGTTTAGTTGCTCTTTAACACTTTGACTGCCAGCCATTCTCACAGCAGCTTCCTCCAGCTTGCAAGGCATTTTCCAGCTTTTTGACTGATTTCCGTAGACCCACCATATATTATGTACTGTTACTACATACACATTCAACCCATCAAAGGAAAGATGAGGGTCTCTACTTTCCAGCAAAACAAAATGTTTGTTTCTATCTTGTTCCAGTCTTGTGAAATTGGCGGTTGAATATAGGTTACTTTAGCCCAAAATGCCATTTTGTCACCAAAATCTTGAGAAAAAGAGGTTTTTGTGTCGGGTGTCATATTCAGGTGAACCAGTACAATTGGCTCCTTTATATTTTGCTTTAGTGACGCCTCAGCATCTTTACAGTTGTTCTCTTGTAAACAACAATTAAATCAACACTGACAAATGACTTTTGATGACAAAAGACAAAACATTTAGCTACTGACACACACTACTGCAGCCTCTTTTCTTTCTTTTCTTTGAGTTACAACTTTTTCTTTCCTTTTTTTTAGTGTGTGTGCGTACATGACGTGTGCGTGTGCATGTACGTGTGTGTGCGTGTGTGTCTGTCTGTGTGTGTGTGTGTATGTGCGTGCGTGCGCGGATCAGTTCGACAGGTTTTTGTAGCCGAAACACGGCGCTTTAGATCAGATCCAGCTTCCTCTGGTCAGCAGGCAGCGGTCTCACTCACTCTCTCTGTTTCACACACACATCTAAACACACACACACACACACACACACACACACAGCCTACAGCTCTGGCTGACGTGCCCCCTGAACTCACAGCCACAGACAGTACGCTGACGCTCACAACAGACAGACACCATCTTTAGCTCTCGCCAGTTCGCCGGCGCCGTCCGCTCCTCATCCACACTAGATCGCGGGATTTTCAAGCTGTTATCCCGAGTGATTTCTCGCAAAATCTGGTGACTTTCCAAACGCTCTTGACGACTAACGACGAGCGATCAACGGGGTTGTTGTTACTAACGTTTGTGCTTTGTATCACGGAGCTGCACGGAGCTTCGACGAGCTGCCGAGCCGCCATGAGCCCCGCCGCCGCCCCCCAAGCTCTCACCGGCGGCCAGAGTGTCATGGAGCGGCGCCGCTGCAGTCAGACAGCCGCTCCGCTCCGTGAGGGGGGAAAAACACGCTATATTTTTTATATATCTCAATCCAAATGTGTTTTTCTGCACTTTATTTTGATGATACAAGTCTGATCTTCACAGAGGAGTAGGGCAAGACATTCAACATGGCGTTGCCATTAAAAAAAGGCTAAGACGAGTTATCTCGTCTTTGGCAGACTACGCTTGGATTTGCTAAGACGAGATAACTCGTCTTTGGCAGTGAAAGAGTTAAATATTGGTGAAAATACAGTTGGTACAAATGATGGTGCAACATGGTGATGTTGTGGTTCAACTTCTCTCACTGGGATGATCCTCATGACCTGATTTGTTCGGCCCTTTTTAAAATAGAGTCTATTTCCTCATGAAGGAGCTCTGAGGCTTCCTCTTCTTCAATTATAGTCAACAACAACATCCAATGATATCGCTAATGAAAAACTGTTTATCTGAACTTGACTAAACTACTGATCTGATCCACTGATCAATAATAGAGAGATCATGTCTGGACTCACCGAGCCTTTCTGCAGTTCCTCACAGCTGGGATCAGTCTCAGACGTCCCTCCTCTGATGTGTTGTACTTCTGCAGGTCCAACTCGTCCAGAACCTGCTCTGACATCTGCAGCATGTAGGCCAGAGCTGAACACTGGATCAAAGAGAGTTTCTCTTCTGATCTGTTCTTTGACTTGAGGAACTGTTGGATCTCCTGATGAACTGACTGGTCCTTCATCTCCGTCAGACAGTGGAAGATGTTGATGCTTCTGTCAGGAGATATTCTATCACTGTTCATCTCTTTCAGTTTGTTGATGGCTCTCTGGATGGTTTCTGGACTGTTGTCTATCTGACCCAGCAGACCTCCTAACAGCCTCTGGTTGGACTCCAGAGAGAGGCCATGAAGGAAGCGAACAAACAGGTCCAGGTGACCATTTTTACTTCTGAGGGATTTCTCCATGGCTCTCTTCAGGAAGTCATCCAGGGTTAAATCAACATCTTGTTTTCCCAGGAAGTTCTCCAGGACCTGTGTGTTCCTGTTGGTGAAACAGTGGAACATGTAGACTGCAGCCAGAAACTCCTGAACACTCAGATGAATAAAGCAGTAGACTGATTTCTGGGAGATCACACTCTCTCTTTTGAAGATCTCAGTGCAGAGTCCTGAGTTCACTAAGGCCTCTGTGACATCCAGACCACACTGCTCCAGGTCTTCTTGGTAGAACATGATGTTTCCTTCCTCCAGCTGTTCAAACGCCAGCCTCCCCAGCTTCAGAAGAACTTCCCTGTCGGCCTCCGTCAGCTCCTGTGGACTCGTCTCATGTCCTTCACCGTACTTGTACTTCTTCCTCTTTGTCTGGACCAGCAGGAAGTGTGAGAACAGGTCAGTCATGGTCTTGGGCAGCTCTCCTCTCTGGTTGGTGGTCAACATGTGCTCCAGAACTGTAGCACTGATCCAGCAGAAGACTGGGACTTGACACATGATGTGGAGGGTCCTGGACGTCTTGATGTGTGAGATGATTCTTCTGGACAGATCTTCATCACTGGACCTCCTCCTGAGGTACTCCTCCATCTGGGCGTCAGTGAAGCCTCGGACCTCTGTTACCCTGTCGACACATGTAGGAGGGATCTGATTGGCTGCTGCAGGTCTGGAGGTGATCCAGACCAGAGCCGAGGGAAGCAGATTCCCCTGGATGAGGTTTGTCAGCAGCACGTTGACTGATGACGTCTGTGTGACGTCAGACACAACCTCCCTGTTGTTGAAGTCCAGTGACAGTCGGCTTTCATCCAGGCCGTCAAAGATGAAGAGAAGTTTACAGACAGCCAGCTGCTCTGCTGTGACCTTCTGTAATGTTGGATGGAAAACATGGAGCAGCCTGAGAAGACTCAACCGCTGATCTCTGATCAGGTTCAGCTCCCTGAACGAAAGCAGAACCAGCAGACTGACATCTTGGTTCTCCAAGCCCTCGGCCCAGTCCAGAGTGAACTTCTGGACCGAGAAGGTTTTTCCAAAGCTAGCAATGCCGTTCATCTGAATCATTCTGATGGGTTTCTGTTGGACAGGTGAGACCGTAGAGACGTCCTCTCTCTGTTGGACAGGTGAGACCGTAGAGACGTCCTCTCTCTGTTGGACAGGTGAGACCGTAGAGACGTCCTCTCTCTGTTGGACAGGTGAGACCGTAGAGACGTCCTCTCTCTGTTCGACAGGTGAGTCTTTAAAGATGTCTTTGCACTTAATTGGAGTGTCATGGAAGGTCTTCTTCTTGTACATTGTCTCCAGCTGTCTCACCTCATGTTGGGTATTAACTTCTTCACTCTGTCCCTCTGTGATGAAGAGCTCAGTGTAGACGCTGTTGAGGAGGGTTCCACTTCCTGTTCCACTTCCTGTTTCCTCAGTTCCTTCAGTCACTCGCTCACATTTGCTCCTCAGACTGATCCTATGTTGATGTAAAACCTTGTGAAGACGGCGATCTGCTCAGAGACAAAAACAGAGTTAGACTGAAGACAGAGTCTGACAATCTGATCGGATTATTTTCATCAGCTACAGAAAAACTACAGACAACAAAGAGAAGGTTTGAATCATCATCTTAAATGTGGGATCGAACAGTAGCTGCGTTTCCATTACAGGTTTTCGCAAAAAAAAGTGATATTTCTGAAATTTCCTATTGCTATTGCTATTTGCAGATGTTTCCATTAAAAGGTATTTTGCGAATGAGCCACAGCTCTTGTAAAGTGTAGTCTTGCGATATCCCATAATTCTTTTAAATTTTGTCTTTTAAATTCCTGCAAGTCTTCACTTTGAGGAAGATGGATGTAAGTGTCTTGCTTTTCCATGGTGGTGGGACAGCGATCTCAGCTGCCGCTACAGCTGTTCATTGATTGCTTGATTGCTCAAAGGCAAAGCCCTTATGTGTGGCACTGGCAGTGAATAAGGGATTTCTAGAAGAGGATTGTGAATGAGGATTTCACAACTACAGATGCCAAACTGCACTTTTGCGATACTCTTTTATATTGATACATCTGAAAACCCACCTCACGAGAGCATAAAAATGTTTTAGCGAAATTTGAGAGGTTTTTCGAAATAAAGGCGTTTTCATTACTACTTTTTATTGCGATATTTAGGTTTTGCGCATTTCTAGGGGTAATGGAAATGCACCTACTGACTCTGTAGAAAACAACAGGTCCTGGTTTCAGAAATGACCACATCAGCAGACAGATGTTCAGTCTCACTTTGTACACAGCTGCTCTGATTGGCTGTCTGCAGCTCACCTCTGTTTCTGGGTCTTTGTCCACATTGGGGACAGGAGGGGGGTCCTGAAGAACCAGACTGGTCCCAGTGTGAGGTGAAGCACTGTCTGCAGAACCAGTGTCCACAGCTGGTGGAGACTGGATCCTTCAGGACGTCCTGACAGAGACCACAGCAGGACAGCTGCTGGTCCACAGAGACACCACTCCTCTTCTCTCTGTGAAGACATTTCTGTATCAACATGTCCCAGGTCCACATCCGTACCCTGATTTGTGGTCAACCTCAAGAGGGCGGGGCTTCAGAGACAATAGGAAACGTTAATCACTTGTCTGTTCAAATTCACCATTGAGCTCTTTCAACTGTCTGGTTCTCATTAACATGTTATGTTACTGACTTTTCAAAATAAAAGCATCTCTGTAGCTGCTGCTTTAATCTCAGTCTACAAGCTCAGACGTGTGGATCATTAAAGTATCTCCTCCAACATGGAGACTATGTTTCTTTTCTGTCCTTCTGTCCACTGACAACTCTACAGATACAGACACAGTCTGTGTGTGTAATGACTTATATGTTATATGTTAATGAAATAAAAAAGTCTGGATGTTATGCTACTTGATAACCATAGTGTGTAATTAATTTAGTATTATTATGTTTTGTGTATGTTTTTACCTTCCAATGAACGTTTATTACCTTTCAATGAACTCTTGCAAAAGCACAAAGTGCTTTCCAAAAATGAGTCAATCAGACAAGAAATCATTGTCAGACAATACACAAAAGGACTGGAGTGCAAATGCATACAAACAACATAGAAATAAAGCGCATGGTGCCGAACATACGTGCATATACACAAACACATGAACATTTATCTGTGACACCAATGAAAAGATTCAGATTCAGATTCAGAAAAACCTGAATCTGAAAGCAGCACAGTCAGTTGATTAACAATACCATTTGGTATGTTTTAAGATGTTACCCGTAGACCCGAGGGGCCTGTTCGGACAGTAGGGTGTGTGAAGCTCTGTAATGTGTTCTGGTCCCTGGTTATTTAGTGCCATGTATGTAATTAACATGACTGAAGTTAATTCTTAAGGGGATGGGAAGCCAGGACTGGTATGCGTTAGGGAGAAATTCTGTGGGTGATTCTGAGAGAGGAAGAGGCACCAGAGTCCTGGATGTCTTATGCTGATGAGATTTTATTTGGATTTGATCAAGGAGAATGGAAGAGTGCGTGATGTCACCTCAGTGCTGAAGAACCAGACCTCAAGTTATGATTCTTGTACGAGAAACGTGGACTGAGCCTATGGAAAGGGATGTGTTCACATTCTATTGGCTATTGAGCATCAACACCTACGTAGATAAAGATTTACACTTCCTAGGTAAAGGAGAAGGTACCAGAAGGTTTCTCTCATTCTCACCCACTGTTTTATTCAGTGATGGTGCCATTTGTCACATAGGTCTACAGCTGTGTCTGGGAAACGCCAAAAAATGAGATTTAGGATGGAAAGTGCAGGGCAGATAACAGTCTCTGGCAGTATATCTAAGGGAGCGGCCTCTAAATCTAGGCCTCAGTTTCAAACATAGAGGGACTGACCTTTGACGACATACAGTGGCTTAGAAAATTCAAATTTTCTCTAGTCACACTGTTAACCTTTTGCTCTGAGCTGAGGTTTCAGTCCAGAGTGGTGCCAAGTGCCAAGTGGCAAGTGCCTTGCCTTTGTAAATGACTTTATATTGGAGGTGAGGAGATGGATCTAGTTCCTGGTTTCTCTCTGTTTCCTTTCACATGAGTCTAATGCCTGAATCATCTTCAGCTCAGTTTACAGTAGAAACCATCTCTTACTGTGACTCTGAAGGTCCAGGTCCAAGACTGAGGTCTGGAGGCATCCATTCTTTGGACCCGTCACTCTTCATAGACAGACAGGTGGATCCTGGAGATTCTGCTCTCAGTCTCTGGTCTTGACCTCTGCAAAGACATGTTGTTATTCATATCACATCACTGATCAGTTCTCTGATGACAGAAGCATTGTGGGACTTCCAGCACCACACACTGTAGTGAAGGATGGAAGCAACACAGCTGTCAGTATTTTTTTAAAGTATATTTCTGGGGCATTTTGCCTTCAATTGACAGAGAACTCAAGCATTCTCTGTCATTAACTTAAGGGGGTGGGAACTATGCAATGAAATTCTGGGCACCAGAGTGTCTTATGATGAAGAGATTTTATTTGGAGTGCGTGATGTCACCTCAATTCTGAAGAACCAGACCTCAAGTTATGATTCTTATACAAGACAGGTGGACTGAGACTATGAAGAGGGATGTGTTCACATTCTATCCTAGCTGAAGGAGAAGGTACCAATTGTTTGTCTCATTCTCACTGAAAGTCAAGTGTCATTCAGTGATTGTGCCATTTGTCACATAGGTGTGCAGCTGTGCCTAGGAAAGTGCAGGGCAGATACCTGTCTCTAACAGATAACCGTCTCTGGCAGTATATTACGGTGGCTGACAAGGGCCAAACAGCTGTCAACGGTCCAATACGTCTCAGTTTGAGAAAACAGCTTCAAGTACAGAAACAATGCAAAATCACAAACCCAAATACAAGTCTAAACAAGGTACAAATAGAGGAACGTGGTGCAAATGAAAAAACGTGCTGCAAAAAACAAAGACAAATGCATCATCATCAAACGCCGCGCTGCCAATAGAGAAGCGATCTGCAAAACAAGAAACGATATTCAAATGAAAAATGCTTCATTACCGGTCACTACTGTACCATGGATGTATTATATTATTATACACATAGACGTTGGGGAATGGCCTCTAAATCTGGACCTTCAGTTTAAAACATAGAGGGACCTTTGACGACATATAACGGCTTAGAAAATTCTAATTTTCTCTAGTCACAGTGTGAGGTGTGTCAACCGGTTAGTTTTGGTTAAAGCAGAAGTAAGTGATATATTTGTGTTAATATGAGTCTTAAATAGTTATATCTTCCGACAGCAATCACTTACATAGAGTGTTTGGTCTGAAACACGGGTCTGTCAGTCACTCTGCTCTGCTCTGAGCCGAGGAGAAAACTTTCCTTGTATCCTACAGTTTTTATCCAATGAGGAGAGAGAACGGCATGCAGGGCTGTGTGTGCAGCCAAGGGACGCCGTGAATGTGGTGACGTAGGGACGAGGACTGTTATGGTGCGTTCAAGGAAACTCGTAACTCGTGTTTTTCCGACCTGTGAAGTCGTACCAGTTCGATCTGGTACGAGTTCACGGGTCAGAAGTTACGAGTGGCCGTTATAGTGACTTTCACAGGTAAAACAGGTCGGAGAAACACGAGTGGGTTGCCTGGAACGCTACAAAGTCGTAAGTTGTGACTTGAAGCTGTAATTTACGGTTTCAAAAGCCTGCCTGGAACGCAGCATTAGCCAAAACGACCGGATCGCTTACTTCTGCTTTAAGTCTAAGTTTTGGATAATTTGTCGCTGACCAATGGCTCGATCGTTAAGACAGGTGAATAAGGAATTGCAGGATATAAGTGCATGTATGATTTTCTCTGTGTTGCTGAAGGATAGAAGTAATCTAATTTTGGCGATGCACCTAAGTTGGTAGAAGCATGACTGGACAACAGTCTTAATCTGTTGCTCTGAGCTGAGGTTTCAGTCCAGAGTGACGCCCAAGTTCTTTGTAAATTACTTTATATTGGAGGTGATGGGGGTGAGGAGATGCTCACAAAGTTGGATGGATCTGGTTCCTGGTTTCTCTCAGTTTCCCTCACATGAGTCTAATGATAGAATCATCTTCTGCTCAGTTTACAGTAGGAATCGTCTCTTACTGTGACTCTGAAGGTCCAGGACTGAAGAGTGGAGGCATCCATTCTTTGGACCAGTCACTCTTCATAGACAGACAGATGGATCCTGGAGATTCTGCTCTCCGTCTCTGGTTCTGACCTCTGCAAAGACATGTTGTTATTCATATCACATCACTGATCAGTTCTCTGATGACAGAAGCATTTTGGGCGATGACCTTAATACCCCATAATACAAATACATATAAAGAACAAAAACAAAACAAAGAACACATTCACAAACCAAACCAGCACAGCCTATGGATCACTTTTCTCTCCTCAATAACACTCGCTTTAATGAAAGGTAGAAACTGGTCCCAGATAAGTACGACTCTTTACAATTCAACAATCAATAACTCAAGAGAAGCATTCTCTGTTATCAACTTAACCCACTCTCTCTCTTTTCCGGTTACAAAGGATAACTCTACATGAAATAAAGCCTGTGGGGTCAGAGCAGAGTTCTATCACTCCTCCAAACCTGGCTCCACACTTCCTCCCCCTTCCTTCCCTGACTGTCTTCAAGATATTAAAACATGTTTTTTCATAACTTGCAACTGAAATAAAACTGAATTCCTTCTTGTTGTCACCAAATCCCCAGTCTCCAAATCTTTTTTTTTAATTACACATTGATTACTCCAGTGTCCATCCCTCTCCTCAGGTCAAGAGTCTGGGTGTCAGCCTTGACAGCACCACCTCCTTTACTGCCCACATCAATAACAGCACCCGGTCTGCATACTTTCATCTCTGCAATATCAACCGCCTCTGTCCATCACTCACCCCTAACAGCACTATACTGTTCTTGTCACATCCCACCTTGATGACTGCAATGCTCTTCAACATGGTTTACCACACAAATCCCTCCATAAACTTCAACTGGTCCAGAACTCGGCTGCCCACATCATCTCCAGAACTCCTTTCACACAACACCTCAATCCTGCCCTCAAACAGCTTCACTGGCTTCCCTTCCATCTCCACATCGACTTTAAAATCCTGCTTCTCATTTTCAAAACCTACAATAATCTTACTTCTTAATATCTAAACACTAAACTCCCCTAGACTCAGGTCCTCCTCTGCTTCCCTCCTGTCCACCACAAGACTTAAATCTTTTAGACGCTCTGCCCCTGGGCTCTGGAAAACACTCCCACAGGACATCTGGACTTTACAGTAACATCTTCAGACTGGCTTACCCCTCATAACATATCATATTGTTTTATTATTGTGTTGTTTGATGACCTTAAAGACCTTAAAGTGATAGTTCAACATTTTGGTAAATCCGCCCTTTGCCATAATCCCTATAGTCATATAAGTACAATAATAGTGGAACATTACGAGACGGAGTTGTTTTCGAGGCAAATGAATAGCCAGAAACTACATTCCAGACATGGCTGCTGGGTGGAGTGATTTCAAAAATGTAAGTAGTTGTGAGTATTTGCTTCATGTGTTGTAATGTTACATAATTATATGTTACTATTTCATAGCGTGGTGAATGTGCAGGTCACAACTTCTCCACAAGAGCATTTTGGAGTTGTTGGAGTTTGTATTTAGGGAAAACCTAAAGCACAGTGTGCTGCGTCTCTGCGCCTCTCTCTGAAAACAACATGCACCAACAAATAAAGGTAATTAACCCACCCTTATAACTGTAGGTATTATGTCAATGGGCAAATTTGCGATGTGATGTGGATGATGAGGGACACTTTTACTTCATGGGTTGATTAATCTGGAGGCAAACAGCTACAGATTTAACTGACCTCAGAGTCTCCAGTCTACAGTCTGGACTCTTCTGGAGATCAATCAGATCCTTCAGGTCTGAATCCTGCAGGTTGTTAAAGCCCAGGTCCAGTTCTCTTAGGTGGGAGGGGTTGGACTTCAGAGCTGAGCCCAGAGAAGAACAGCTGATCTCTGACAACATGCAGCTCCTCAATCTGAATAAAGAATAAAAGAATTACAACATTGATAGACCTCTTCATGTCAAAACATAGTCATATCGTCTATATATGAACAAAAGAAGACTGTCTCAGACCAGTCTAACATCTGTTTGTGAAAGTGGCCCCTAAAGGTTTAAGTGAGGTGAACAAACTTTATTGATGAGGACAAAGTCAATGATTCAGGTTCTGAGTGAAGATCAATCAGGTTTAGTTGTGGCTCAAATATCAAAGATCTACAACAGTAACAGTCAATGAACTGACCTCAGAGTCTCCAGTCTACAGTCTGGACTCTCCAGAAAACCACTCAGATCCTTCACTCCTGAATCCTGCAGGTTCTTGTTGTAGCTCAGGTCAAGTTCTCGCAAGTGGGAGGGGCTGGACTTCAGAGCTGAGCCCAGAGAACAACAGCTGGTCTCGGACAACCTGCAGCCCTTCAATCTGAATAAAGAATAAAATAAGAACAAAATTTATACACCCCTTCATGTCAAAACTGGCTTCAAACCACCTTCATTCTTTACATCAAAGTCAATGATTCAAGTTCTGAGTAAAGATCAATCAGGTTCAGTTGTGGATCAAAGATCTCAGATCTACAACAGTAACAGTCAGTGAACTGACCTCAGAGTCTCCAGTCTACAGTCTGGACTCTCCAGAAAACCACTCAGATCCTTCACTCCTGAATCCTGCAGGTTCCTGTTGGAGCTCAGGTCCAGGTGTCTCAGGTGGGAGGGGTTGGACTTCAGAGCTGAGCCCAGAGAAGAACAGCTGATCTCTGACAAACTGCAGCTCCTCAATCTGAATAAAGATCAAAGGAAAACATTGATACAAATCATGATGTCAAAACTGATTGATCACTGCTGCTGACCTCAGGACAGTTTGTCAATATAGAATAAATATCTGATCAGACATGTTGGACTAAACACTGACACTTTTATTCTGGGCTGAACTGGATCAAAGTTTAAAGGTCCAGTCCTGATCCAGGACTAAGGTCTTTCTTGGTCCTGGTCTCAGGAAACTAAAACTACACAACTCTACACAAACCTGTTGACAAACCCCACCCACCCACATCTGATGTGATGGCCTAAAACCACCTTCATTCATGACATCAAAGTTAATGACTCAAATTTTGAGTGAAGACCAATCAGGTTCAGTTGTGGATCAAAGATCTAAGATCTACAACAGTAACAGTCAGTGAACTGACCTCAGAGTTTCCAGTCTACAGTCTGGACTCTCCAGAAAACCACTCAGATCCTTCTCTCCTGAATCCTGCAGGTTGTTGGAGCTCAGGTCCAGTTCTCTCAGGTGGGAGGGGTTGGACTTCAGAGCTGAGACCAGAGAAGAACAGCTGATCTCTGACAACCTGCAGCTCCTCAATCTGAATGAAGAATAAAAACAGTGAGTTGAGGACAAAATCTTCTTGTTGACAGCGTTCCGTGTCTCATCATCTGTTCAGAGCTGAAGAAGTTTCAAAAAGAAAAAGTTTAGAAATTGAAAGTCAGCTAAAAAAACAGGAAGCAGGTTAAACTGTCACAAAACCACTTTTAAAGACAACAAACATGTAAGGCTGAACCCTGTTTCCATGATGACAACAAATGTATAGAAACACATGTTGAATGAAACAGCTGATGAAGCTCAGAGAGCTTCATCAGCTGGAACCAGCACACACACAACTTGTTATCATAACATGTTGGGCTGGAGGCAAAAAATCTGTTAAAATCCATTTTCATTCGAATAATCCAATATGGACTCATAAAAGCTGAAGTTGATGTCTAACACTCCTGTGTCTGACACAACAAGATATGGTCAGGTGAGTGCAGGTGTAGAGCTGTTGGTGTCAGCTGAACACAGAGCCAACAGGTGTTTATAATAGACATGATTAAATAAAATAAAATAAAATAAAATAAATGATGAACATTAATGTTTCCAAGAATGCACCAGGTCAGAGGAACAATATTTGCTACAGCATCAGTTCTTTGAGAATCTCATTCATATCCAAGTAAATAGAAATTGTAAGTGAAATATTCAGTCAGGACCCTGTGAATGTGTAACCCAGCTGTAATATCAGCTACTTCATGGTGCAATAGTAGTAGCCCACTGTTTTTGGTGTAATGGCTTTTAATGGTTACAGTGGCATCACATTACAAAACCCTTACGACTGCCAGCTTGTTTATGGTACAGCTCCTAGTGGGAATCGCGGGCTCAGTGTTATGGCTGCAGCAGAGTGTGTTTCTCCTCTATGCTCTTCACTTGGCTACCCAAATCCCCCCTTCACATACTAAACATACATGCATGCATACACATAATCAGCATAAAGGCTCGCTATAGACCTTTTCAGAGAGTATAAACAAAGACAGGTGTGGCTCATTAGAAAATGCTCTGGTACACTAAATGGAATGGAGTCTTAATTAGTATCCTTGGTAACACCTGTATTTGTTTATACTCTCTGAAAAGGTCTATATGTTTCTTTTATGCAAAAGACAATTTTGTTTTGAAGATTGCTCTGTGTAAATTTTCTTTGTTTCATGGACAGGGGAAGGACTCCCCAATCTTAATATCTTTTCATGTACAATTCATAATGCTGCATTCACATGGAATCAGGCAAACAGCAGATGGACTACAGCCATGGGACTTAATGGGAAAAACAAACAACAAAATGGCCTGACTTCATCACATTCATCTCAGCACAGAAACAAAACAGAGTCTGACCTCAGAGTCTCCAGTCTACAGTCTGGACTCTCCAGAAAACCACTCAGATCCTTCACTCCTGAATCCTGCACTCTGTTGAGACTCAGGTCCAGGTGTCTCAGGTGGGAGGGGTTGGACTTCAGAGCTGAGCCCAGAGAAGAACAGCTGATCTCTGACAATCTGCAATCGTCCAATCTGAATAAAGAATAAAAGATGTCAATCAAATCACTGATGATCAATCAGACATGCGCCGTCAATGACTAGTGTCTAAATGAGCAGAGGGACTTTGTCCTTTTATTACTGTATTATTAGTGTTTAACCATTAACCTCTTCTGCTGAAGGCATTAAGCCTTTATCAAATCTTTGTAACTTATTATTCTGACTTGTTCCACCGTTTTTTGCTGTCAAACTACTACTTCATACTTTGTGCAATTTCTACAATTCATGTATCGAAAGGTGCAGCCTTTTCTGGACATTATTGTTATTATTAGTGTGGATACTGAAAGTATCTACTGCCCAAAAGTAGTTTTTGGAAATATCAATTTTTAAGGACCAAAAAGACCATTTAAGTAAGGATGGCCCAAACACATGGAAAAGTATCCAGTTTCGTTGGTTTGCATTTATATGTGGACAAGGTCTCAGACGCACAGTCACTGCAATTCACTTCCAGGCTTAGTAAATTACAGTCAACACAACTTTCACATCACATTCATCTGAGCACAGAAACAAAACAGGGTCCGACCTCAAAGTCTCCAGTCTCCAGTCTGGACTCTTCAGAAAACCACTCAGATCCTTCACTCCTGAATCCTGCAAGTCGTTGGAGCCCAGGTCCAGGTGTCTCAGGTGGGAGGGGTTGGACTTCAGAGCTGATCCCAGAGGAGAACAGCTGATCTCTGACAAACTGCAGTCGTCCAAACTGAATAAAGAATAAAACATGTAGATGGAACCTTAGAAACCTTTGATTTCTCCAGAAATCTCAAATCTCCTGCCGTTCATCATCACTGATGTGACTTCAGCTTGGTGAAATATTTGTTGGAGACAGATGAAGCTTCTGTCATGTTCAAATCAGCAGCATAAGATCTGTGAGTTTGATCCTCATCAAGTTTATGATTTGAAGATAAAATATAGATTTTAAAATGATAGAATTTCTCTCCATCACAAACACTATGACTGGTCTCACCTTCCTCTTGTAGTAATAATAACACATAATCCTTTCTCTTCTCCAGTTCTTTGTTTAAATCCTCAACCAATGAACAATTGAAAATTCAAACATTTGAGCTGAATACAGAAAAAACCTACAACAGCCAAACTGACCTCAGAGTCTCCAGTCTACAGTTTGGACTCTCCAGTCCAGCACACAGAACCTTCACTGCTGAATCCTGCAGGTCGTTGTCACTCAGGTCCAGTTCTGTCAGGTGGGAGGGGTTGGACTTCAGAGCTGAGGCCACAACTTCACAGTGAGTCTCTGAGAGCTCACAGTCACGCAATCTGTGATAAGAGGAAAAATAAAATCTGATTTAAATAGTGGTGAAAATACAGTTGGTGCATATGATGGTGCTACATGGTGATGTGATGGTTCAACTTCTCTCACTGGGACAACATCCAATAATATCGCTAATGAATAACTGTTTACCTGAACTTGACTAAACTACTGATCTGATCCACTGATCAATAACTATAAAGATCATGTCTGGACTCACCGAGCCTTTCTGCAGTTCCTCACAGCTGGGATCAGTCTCCGTCGTCCCTCCTCTGATGTGTTGTACTTCTCCAGGTCCAACTCATCCAGAACCTGCTCTGAAATCTGCAGCATGTAGGCCAGAGCTGAACACTGGATCTCAGAGAGTTTCTGCTCTGATCTGTTCTCTGACTTCAGGAACTGTTGGATCTCCTGATGAACTGACTGGTCCTTCATCTCCGTCAGGCAGTGGAAGATGTTGATGCTTCTGTCAGGAGAGATTTCACCACTGTCCATCTCCTTCAGGTTGTTAATGGTTTTCTGGATGGTTTCTGGACTGTTGTCTGTCTGACCCAGCAGACCTCCTAACAGCCTCTGGTTGGACTCCAGAGAGAGGCCATGAAGGAAGCGAACAAACAGGTCCAGGTGACCATTTCTACTGCTGAGGGATTTCTCCATGGCTCTCTGCAAGAAATCATCCAGGGATAAATTAGCATGATGTTTTCCCAGGAAGTTCTCCAGGACCTGTGTGTTCCTGCTAGTGAAACAGTGGAACATGTAGACTGCAGACAGAAACTCCTGAACACTCAGATGAACAAAGCAGTAGACTGTTTTCTGGAAGATCACACTCTCTCTTTTGAAGATCTCAGTACAGAGTCCTGAGTTCACCAAGGCCTCTGTGACATCCAGACCACACTGCTCCAGGTCTTCTTGGTAGAACATGATGTTTCCTTCCTGCAGCTGTTCAAACGCCAGCCTCCCCAGCTTCAGAAGAACTTCCCTGTCGGCCTCCGTCAGCTGCTGTGGACTCGTATCATGTCCTTCACCATACTTGTTGTTCTTCCTCTTTGTCTGGACCAGCAGGAAGTGTGAGAACAGGTCCGTCGTGGTCTTGGGCAGCTCTCCTCTCTGGTCTGTGGTCAACATGTGCTCCAGAACTGTAGCAGTGATCCAGCAGAAGACTGGGACTTGACACATGATGTGGAGGGTCCTGGACGTCTTGATGTGTGAGATGATTCTTCTGGACAGATCTTCATCACTGGACCTCCTCCTGAGGTACTCCTCCATCTGGGCGTCAGTGAAGCCTCGGACCTCTGTTACCCTGTCAACACATGTAGGAGGGATCTGATTGGCTGCTGCAGGTCTGGAGGTGATCCAGACCAGAGCCAAGGGAAGCAGATTCCCCTGGATGAGGTTTGTCAGCAGCACGTTGACTGATGACGTCTGTGTGACATCAGACACAACCTCCCTGTTGTTGAAGTCCAATGACAGTCGACTTTCATCCAGGCCGTCAAAGATGAAGAGAAGTTTACAGACAGCCAGCTGCTCTGCTGTGACCTTCTGTAATGTTGGATGGAAAACATGGAGCAGCCTGAGAAGACTCAACCGCTGATCTCTGATCAGGTTCAGCTCCCTGAAGGAAAGCAGAACCAGCAGACTGACATCTTGGTTCTCCAAGCCCTCGGCCCAGTCCAGAGTGAACTTCTGCACAGAGAAGGTTTTTCCAACACCAGCGACGCCGTTGGTCAGAACCACTCTGATTGGTCTCTGTTGGAGAGGTGAGACCGTAGAGACGTCCTCTCTCTGTTGGACAGGTAAATATGTAGATAACGTGTATCTCAGTTTGACAAAGTAGTAAAATATGTTGTGTCCCTGTTGGATAGGTATATATTTATATAACGTGTATCTCGGTTTGACAAAGAAGTAGTAAAAGATGTTGTCTCTCTGTTGGACACGTAAGTCCTTAAAGATGTCTTGGCACTTGATTGGAGTGTCATGGAGGATCTTCTTCTTGGACGTTGTCTCCAGCTGTCTCACCTCATGTTGGGTATTAACCTCTTTACTCTGTCCCTCTGTGATGTAAAACTCAATGTAGATCCTGTTGAGGAGGGTTCCACTTCCTGTTCCCTCAGTTACTTCAGTCACTCCTTCACATCTGCTCCTCAGACTGATCTTATGTTGATCTAAAACCTCCTGCAGACCACGATCTGCTGAGACAGAAGAGACAGAATCAATAAAGAGAAGGTTTTAATCATCATCTTAAAGTGATAGTTCAACATTTTTGGCAAATTGGCCCATTAATCCCTATAGTCATAGCAGTAGTTTCGTTACCTTTAATTGTCGGTGTAAGCTATTTTTAGAACGGGGGAGCAGAGCCGTGAGCTGCTCAGAGCTACGCTATGGAGACTAATGGGATTTCTTGGTTTCCTTCATCAAACTCATCAAATACACAATCCAACAACTCCAAAACGCTCTGGTGGACAAGTTGTGACCTGCACATTCACCACGCTATGAGATAATAACAGAACGTTACCAGACAGAGTTGTTTTAGAGGTAAATGCAGAGACTGCTTGCTGAAAAACCGTCCCTGAAGGCAACGCACATCAGCGGTTTCGCATGAATTTACCTCTAATACAACTCTGTCTCGTAACGTTCTGTTATTATCTCATAGCGTGGTGAATGTGCAGGTAACAACTTGTCCACCAGAGCGTTGTGGAGTTGTTGGATTGTGTATTTGATGAGTTTGATGAGGGAAACCAAGAAATCCCATAATGAGCCTCTGTAGCGTAGCTCTGAGCAGCTCACGGCTCTGCTCCACCGTTCTAAAAACAGTTTGCACCGACAATTAAAGGTAACAAACCTACTGCTATGACTATAGGGATTATGGCAATGGGCCAGTTTGCCAACATGTTGAACTACAGTATCCCTGTCAGTGCTGTGTGATAGAACAATGACTCTGTAGAAAACAACAGGTCCTGGTTTCACAAATGACCACATCAGCAGACAGATGTTCAGTCTCACTTTGTACACAGCTGCTGCTCTGATTGGCTGTCTGCAGCTCACCAATGGTTCTGGGTCTTTTTCCACACTGGGGACAGAAGGGGAGTCCTGAAGAACCAGACTGGTCCCAGTCTGAGATGCCGTCCTGACAGAGACCACAGCAGGACAGCTGCTCGTCCACAGAGACACCACTTCTCTTCTCTCTGTGAAGACATTTCTGTATCAACAACATGTCACAGTCACAGCTCCACATCTGTGCACTGATTGGTTCTCCACCTCAAGAGGGCGGGGCTTCAGTAACCAGAGGAGCAGAGAGAGAGACAGTAGGAAGACAAGTGTAGAGAGACAAGCTGAATGAAAACCTGGTCATGAACTGGTCTGGTTTCTGTCTCTGTTTATCATTGACCTTAAATTTTGACTGTAGCAGCTGAGGCTGAGCTTAAAGCTGAGGGGATGCGATAGGGGCTAACAGCTGACTGTCGTGTGTAGTGAAGTCTAACTTCGTTACTGGAATATTTCAATGCTCACAGTTAAAACTCTCCATCAGCTGATTGTAGCTGTGTCTGAATCCATCTATGGAAACTGTGGAGGTGGAGATCAGGCTGGTGTTGATGCACCAACTTACAAAACAGTAACATGACGCTCGGCTCTGCTTCATCAGTCTGTTGGACAAAGTGTGTGTTCATGTTTCTGTCTCTGAGGTTTGTAGTGAACCTACACAGATTTTGATGGATCTGGTTCCTGGTTTCTCTCTGTTGTTTTTATTCATATCACATCATTCACTGATCAATTCTCTGATGACAGAGGCATTGTGGGAACAGATAGTATGAAGGAGCATCCAGTGGTGGTTGGTTTCAGGGGCTTTGTAGCCAGGTCCACCATAAGGCTGCTGGCTGTGGCTGAAGTAAAAGGACACAGTCAAGGTGCTAACTGACCATTTGGCTGGTCATTTGGTGGTGGTGAACCAGCTTCAGCTGACGGTGCCGTCTCCGTTGTGGAGCATGCACACATTTTAGCCCGATTAAGGCGTATACATGCTGAAGAATATCAGTTTCCAATTGCATTGGCCCTCATTTATCAAACTTGCGCAGGATCTGGTGTAGATTCTGGTGTAAATATCAGTGTACGACAAGTGTCACGTGTGATTTACTAAAAGTGTGTACGCTGCTGATTTCGGCGTAGAACCGGCGTGGTGGTGATAAGTCCGGCGGCTGAAAACGAGCGTCATTTAAATGTCACGCCCCGATATATTCCTGCTTTAGAGGCGTCGCCCTGCCCCTTTTACGACATGGAGACACGGAAGACGGCCAAGAAGAGGGACTTTACTGACATTACCGCGTTGAACAGGGAGAGGGCGGCAACATTAAATATCTGGACATTGATAGATTGATAGTTTTAGTGATTGATAAGCGTCATCCCGGTGGATGGAGGCTGCAGACGCACGTGTCACCGACCACGTCAGGAAACCCAGTGATCTCATGAAATGCTCCTGCAGTTTACTAAACACAAGTGACTGAGGAGAAATCATAGGCATATTACTGCTGCGAACGCGACTTTATGACCATCAGCACCGCTGGCATGGTTCGGCTGATGGAGGGATGTGAAACACCGGCCCGATCTCCCGCTGACAGGTCCCGGTGACTGGGGAAAAAAAAAAAAAACACTCCGCCGCGGAGATCAGCTGCACCTGGACAGGTAGCGGAGCCCCCCCCCCCCCCACTTCCCCCGCCGGCTCCGGTGTCCGGCAGAGAGAGAGACTGAGGAGCCGTCCGGTCATGCTCTGGTGCTGCAGATGTTGGAAGTTTGTGTGTGTGATCTACAATAACAGTCTGTCTATCATTGACTGTTTCTGTTGACACAGCTGATTAACGAGCATCTGTCACGTCCTGGTTTTTAATTCATCTCAGTTGCTCAAAATAAAAGTCGAGTTAAATTTTCAACACGGACTTGGTTGTAGCGTTTCTTTTTTTTTTTGGCTACTTTTTATCTTTTTATCAATATAAACAACAACAACATGTGATCCACATCGCTGCGTTATTAGACTATGGTTTAATAATCATTCTGACACAGCAGCACTCCTTCCTGCATGTTCTACGCTGGTTCCAAATGTGCGTACACCTGGTCAGAGCTGGCGTGAGATTTGTGCGTACCGTACGCTCACGCTCAGATTAATAAATGCCGATCCTTGCGGTGAATTTGGTGTACACCCATTTTATTGGTGTACGCAAGTTTCATAAATGAGGGCCATTATGTGGGTGTCTCAATCAGAATTGGAGAACTCCGATATTAGTCAGACTAACGCGTTTATATGCACTTCAGTTGTCCTGTTATAGTCGGATTGAGGCAATAATTTGTTTTCTATAAATCTCATGTTAACGTACTGACAGTTAGATCCCAAGTCATCTGCTCTGTTAATCTGTAACCACCATCAGATACAGGAATAATACGACCTTTGATCACATCATATCATAAGAAACAAAGTCAGTATCAATAAAGTAATAAGACATAAGGACCAGGGAGAAGTTACTTCCTCTTCCAGAGACGTCGACTGCAGCAGCTCAACACACTAAATGAAGCTGTTATAGTTTGGAGGTTCACAGGTTTGTAGCAGGTCTCTTACTGTGACTCTGAGGGTCCAGGTTCAGGTCCAGGACTGAAGTTTAGAGGTTGATCTCTGGACCCGTCACTCTTCATGGACGGACAGAGGGATCCTGGAGACTCTGCTCCGTCCTCGTCTACGTCCAAATTAACACTCATCTTCAGGACTTCAGTCAGTCTGAGAGGGAAACCAGAAACACTGACTGTCAGACAACACACACACTCACACTAACAGAGTATACAGTATACTAGTTTTAATGTGTATTATTCAGCTCATCAGCTGTTGTTGTTGACTTTTCACACAGGAACAAACTGACTCACACACTCTCACACTTAAATAATAACTATATTAATAATAAATTATAATAATGTTGTGTTAACTCACCTGCCTCAGACTTCAGTTTCCCTCCTTCTGCTCCATTCATCTTTAAAATGGCGTCTGAACCGAGGCGTAGCTACCTGGCTGCAGCCTGAAGAACGGGGCAGAGTTCAAGGAAGGACATTAAATTCCACCTACATCCGATTCCAGTTGTTTAATTGGAGGATTTGAACAGTCAGCCTTTACAATCACAACAACCTGCCAGAAAGGAAATCTAATATTTTACAATATTTCGGAAACATAGATACGACAGGGACTGTTTCTTTGTTAGCACGTTGTATCATGTTTAATATTCCATCATGATTGTCGTGAGACAACATGAATCATCTGCGAACTATGTGCAATATTGTAAGTTAATATTTTAGGATACTTTTTTATTCTACTACATGTATCTGATAGTTGAAGTTACATTTAAACTCTCAGATTACTTTATGAACTTCCTATTCAATGACAACCAGTTTATAATTTGCTTTTTAATCTTTGTGATGAATTGAAGGAACAAGTGTTTCTTTATGGGTTGAAAAAAAATCTTCCTCACCATTAAATAAGCTACTTGGATCAGCTGGAAAATGCAATATTGCTGAAAAGAACTGAGCTCATGAGAAGTTGACATTTTAGATACGTAGACCTAACACAACAGGAAAACTTCAACATAGCACCATTATCATCCACAGACTTTATTTCAGTGTGTGTTATTCACTTACAAGTCGTTTTTTTCATTCGAAATGTAAAATGAGAAATAACCTGCTATCTATGAAACAGACTTAACTTTTTCTCCAGCTTCATAATGTTGATGATCGTTGTGACAGAGAGAAGGGAAGTGATTTGATACAGGTAAAAAGGTTTTACCCCTGTATTGATATTCAATGTGACTCCATGAATAAAAAGTGAGCTATAGGATACAGCAGTGGTAGAAGAGCTGCTGAGATATTTTAAATGAACAGAGGCATTAAAAGTAAAATGAACTGAGATTATCGTTGCGTCCCACGTTCATCCTCTCTCTCTCTTTAACAAAGAAAAGCCAACAGGTCAACATAAACAGATGACCCCGCCCATAAACATGTGATGATCCGCTATTCCCTACTAATTACAACCGATATCCTCGTTAACATAAAACATCAAAACAATAATCTTTAACTTTAACCTCAGAAAATGCATAATTCATTCATGGCTCCTACACTTTTTCTTCTACAAATCAATATTCATGTCATCATATGTCACTCAGGTGTGTTCAGGTGAACTACGAAGAATAAGGGACTCTTCTTCCCTCCACAGTCCACAGGGACAAACTCACTCACACACTCTCACACTTCAATGATAACTAGCAGCATAATTGTAATAATGTTGTGTTAACACTCACCTGTCTCAGACTTCAGTTTCCCTCCTTCTGCTCCGTCCACTTTAAAATGGCGTCTGAACCGAGGCGTAGCTACCTGGCTGCAGCCTGAAGGACGGGGCAAAGTTCAAGGATCAACATTAAACTCCACCTACATCTGATTCCAGTGGTTTAACTGGAGGATTTGAACAGTCAGCCTTTACAATCACAGCAACGCCATCCTGCCAGAAACGTAATCTCTTTTCTTTTTGTGATAACCAGATTTGTTACTTGATAAACATAAAGACTAATGCTATATTGGTGTGAACAGTGCTGTACGTAATGAAAGATGAATTAATGTTGTGGTGGAAGGTGGTCTGTGCATAGTGAGTATGTGTGGGTCTGTGAGCATCTATGTGTTGGAAATAGTGGGGATGCGCTGGAATGGACAATTGACCATTGATCTACTGGTAATGTTTATTATCAACTATCATTACAATCTTTTTTTTTTTTTTTTTTAATGTAAAGTGTCTTTGAGCTTTTGGAAAAGGGCTTAGAAATAAAATGTATCATCATCATTATTATTATTATTATTATTAATGGAGCTGCTGGGAACTTTCACAAGAGGACTATAATACATGATTGTTTACTTGCACCTTGCGATAAGTTATTGTAGTCTAACTGTCTTGTAATGTGATGTTGTGAAGCACATTGATGTGTATTGTGCATGAAATGTAGTTACTTTATGAATAAAATCAAATTGAATTTAAAGCAGATAACAGCGGCACGGCCGTTTCGGCTAATGCTGTGTTCAAGGCAGGCTTTTGAAACCGTAAGTTACAGCTTCAAGTCACAACTACGACTTGGTAGCGTTCCAGGTAACCCGTAGCTCGTGTTTTTACCGTCCTGTTGTCTGTGAAAGTTCCCTATAACGGCCACTCGTAACTTCCGACCCGTGAACTCGTACCAGATCGAACTGGTATGACTTCACAGGAAGGAAAAACACAAAGTACGAGTTTCCTTGAACGCACCATGAGTTAGCAGCCCCCGCCCTTGTCAGGCATCAATTGGTCCTCGTGCTACGTCACCACATTCACGCGCATCCCTTGGCTGCACACACAGCCCTTCATGCCGTTCTCTCCCCTCATTGGATAACACTTGTATCCCACAAGGAAAATTTTCTCCTCGGGTTACAGCAGAGCAGAGTGACGGAGAGACTCGTGTTTAGGCTGAAATACTTCATGTAAGTGATTGCTGACGGAAAATAGGACTATTTAGGACTTATATTAACAAAAACATTCCACTGATATCTGCTTTAAGATTTAAAATTCTTTAAAAGAGCTCAGCCATAATGCACCTGAAAAGAGAAATGTTTTTAGCCTGGATGTTAAAGTGCTCACAGTTGGGTCTGATCTCAGGTCTGCTGGTAGTTTGTTCCAGTTGTGTGCAGCATAACAGCTAAATGCTGCTTTACCATGTCTGGTCTGAACTCTGAGCTCCACTATCTGACCTGAGTCAGTAGATCTCAGAGCTCTGCTGGGTTTATACTCTACTAACATGTCATTCATGTAGTTTAGACTCTACTAACATGTCATTCATGTAGTTTAGACTCTACTAACATGTCATTCACAGGGTTCTTACGGATCCTTAAAAAGTCTTAAAAGGCATTGAATTCATTAATCTAAAAACAAGGCCTTAATTGGCATTAAAATGTCTTAAATCAATTTTTCAAAGTCTTAAAAATGTTAACACATGGTAAGTGGTATTTTATGGTTGTAATTAGTCTCAAATCTCAAAATAATTGGTAACATTCCGACATAGAGATGTTTTATTTATTATTTTTATTTTGAAAGGACAGCTGGAAAGAGACACAATTCAATGTTCATGTAGCAGTCACTTTACCTTGGATCACATAGGAAAGTGGGTAAAATTGTCCCTAACCGTATGTAATTGATGTGGTGTTTTTTTTTTTCTTTTTTCTGCATTTGTGTTTATTGTGAAGTCGGTCTTAAATTTCATTTCAAGTGGCTTTAAAAAAGTCTTAAAAAGTCTTAAATTTAACTTGGCTTAAGCTGTAGGAACCCTGCATTCATGTATTCTGGACCTAAACTAGTAGCAGAACTTTAAAATCTATTCTGTAGCCGACTGGGAGCCAGTGTAAAGACTGAAGAACTGAGGTGGTGTGATCTGATCTCTTTGTTCTAGTTAAAACTCCAGCTGCAGCTGTTTGATATAGCGTACGATAGACGCAACATAACACGTCTAAGTGTGACAGTCACTCAGCGTTCAGGAACTGCATTTATGACTTGGAACAATTGCTAACGGTTTGTGAGCCTGTATCCGACACACAGAGGAGCACAGCAGGAAGATGGCAGCATCACTACACATCTGAGCACTGGTTCACATGGGACATTCATCAGCTCTGTGAGTAACTGCACTTTTTTATTATATTTTATCTTGCTGTGCCGCACTTTGGAAACCTTTGTGTTTGTTTAAATCGTGCTATATAAATAAAATTGGATTGGATTGGATTGGATTTTGAAGACTTTCAGACATGGTGAAGGACTTGAATTAGTTTAACAGTCTAGTGTCATTCACATACGCATATTTGACTATTATTTTATATGTTGTGGGTTTTAAAACACAGTTATCATATCTGTATAATTTTCTAACTTGTTAAGGATGTTTAGAGGATGTTTTTGTGACATTATGAGTAAGTTAAAGCAAAGTTAATTTGCCGAGAGTAAAACAAAGTGTGTGACCGAGTCCCCACTCAGTGATGCTAGTAACTCGTAGCCGGTCCAGAGTGCTGCCGCCATCTTGTGTCTAGTGTAAGTCACGTACGCATTTAATCAGATATTTTGTCCTGTGAATCACGTCTCTGTCGAGTCCTGTTAGCTAAGGTAGGAGAGAAGTAATAACGATAAAAACGTGCAGTGAAATAACTGATACAAAGTCATAAAATTAGTGAGATGAACAGAAATAATTTACACATTTCATTCTGATTTCAGGCAATGTTTTCCACATGCGCTACCTGAGCTGGTGTGACGGTTTCTTCTCTGGAAACTCCACGGTGAGTTAATTGACGATGCTAACAAGCTAATCATGATGCTATCTATCTGACTCCTGTCATGTGCGGTGTGGAGGACGAGTAGAAAGTATTTTGAGAAGTAATAATGTGTTTTAAAATGTCTGTGTTGATCAGTTTGAATGTGTCTCATATTAAGTAAAATCATCTTAATTTCAAAGTAAAGGAGTGATGTGAACAATTCATGTATAATACTGAAATTATTATTAGGCTATTATATTTATCTTTACACACAACTATGTAAAATGTGAAGATAATTTGTTTTTGGGTTAAAATCAATTATGGATAAGACCAGCATTAATGAAGAAAACACTTAATAAATATCTTTGTCCTGTACTATTTATACAGACTGCTGGTGTTTATGATCCTGGATTGAAGATTGAAGAAATCCATGTGAAGCTGAAGGCGGCCAGAGAGGGTTTTCTGAAGGACTCATGAAGTGGTGTGGCCAGCTGCTGCAGATTCACTCTGTGGATTCACATCTGGACTTTACAGGATTCACAGGTAAGGAATAAACATTACACACTCATTTAGCTGACATGGGTAATGAAGAGAAATACAAGTAACAAGGGAAACAAGGAACATATAAGGAAAAAAAAAAGTTTTGTGTTTGGGGTATATATATATATATTTTTTTTTCCTTCCTATTAACTCATTAGAACCTCGTTAATAAGTTATTTTGATTATAACTCAGCACCAGTGCTACAACTTCAAACTAGAACAACCTGAAGTCCATTCACTCTCCTGCTGTGGAAGACTTGACTCTTTGTTAACAGTCAAACCACACTAGTGCAGTTTCACTGTTTATTAGTGTCATGTTTGTCTCTGTCCTTGTATTGATGACTGAACACAGAAAAGGGAAATGTTCACTGAATTCATCCGACCGTCGATGATGATTGAGGGTTTATTTCCATACACAAGCGTCGCGTATAAACTACGACTGTATAACTGAAGACTATGGAAACAAAGGTCATGCACCGTATATACAAGTTTTTGTGCGTATTTCCGATCAGGCTTTTCCGAGCACGTGAACTCTGCGTCCCCACGCTCTGTTTGCTCCTGAATGCATCCATAGAAATGTAAGTAACGGCACATTTAAAATTGCATCTTACTGCAGGTGAGTGGGTTTTTTTAAGCAACAAGTGTTTTTCCCCCCATAGTTAATAGTTGTGTCTATCATACTGTGATTCTTAGCTTGTGGTAATGTGAGTGGCATTTTGCTACTGTATGTTGTGCAGACTTGCAAGTCTTTTTCTTTGTTTTATTCTGAATACTTATAATATTGCACTAGATACGTATTGTCACAGAATCACACTCAGATTCAAATAATCCTTTTGACTAAACGGTCCGAGCCCAAACCTGAACTCTGCGTCTCCGTATTCACGCCCTCACCTGAACATCAGCTACTGTTCTTTACTGGACACACTGAAGTGATGGACGGCTGCCACACCTATAGAAACACATCTCACTGTCTCTAAGTGGCATCAGCTGCTTTAAAGAAGCAGTATAGTAGAGAGCTAGTGTGTGATATAGTTCAGTTTAGTTCAGGTGGTGTAAGTCCGGTCTTATTACTGCACGTTGTTCTGATATAATGATTGTATGTAACAACACGTTCAGTGCGGCGTTATCCAGCCACGTGTCTCCAGACGGTCTATTGTTATTATTACTGTACATTTAGAGATGATGATGCTGCTTATGTTTTGATTTATTATTCATGTTAACTGAAGAATCTCTGAAATGTTGCACCACTGAGATGTTTTGGTTCATAGTACTTTCTGGCTTGTGTTGTAGCTAATTGTTAGCTACTGGATACCTGTGTAGTAGGTGTTCTTACTGCTGTTCAGTCAACTGTTACTAATCAGTATTTTGTATTGATTGTCATGCACATACACACACAGACACTCACACCTTTGCAGACTAGAGGAAAAGACCAACATCGTCTGAGGAGTCGTCTTTTATTCCAAGTCTTGGGGGAACTGAGAGTGAAGACTTCAGACCGATGCAGTCTGTGATTATTACTGTGAGTATCCAGCATTTAATTATTAAGCTTTACAACAAACTGCTCCCTCAAGCCATGTGATAATAACGTGAAAATATATTTATAATATGATGCAGTTTATTCTTTATTTGGGTGTGTCATTAACCACTTGATACAATAATATGTTGCATTTCTATATAACAAAGCAATTAACAATATATAACAGTTAAAACTGGCTATAGCTACAACAGAAAAGGACAGCTAACATTGTTTTTCAGTATTTAATTTGAATAATAAGAATAATCTCTGCATTAGATTCTTCCAGGTTACACAACACAAGCCTATTTCATAAACAAGGACAATTCAAAGGTCTTTACAGAGAATAAAAAGGAGGAAACTCTTCATTGATCTTGTCATAGTTGTGTGGGTATTACCTTTGATAATTTCATTTGGTCTTTTTTGACTTATTTGACCTTTTCACCACTTATTTGACACCTTTTCACGCTATATTGCTGTTTAACACATCCAGGATAACTCTCAGTTAACTGGATCAACTCAGGTAACACTGGGTTTTCCTCTCTGGCGTTGTTCAGTCTTTTGTCCCTGCCAGGATCCTGTAGTAGGAATGATGACTCAGTGTTTCTAGCGATCTCATTGGTCGGTAGTTTTTTTTTGACAGGTTTTGATCTGATCCTCTGACGTTAACCTGCTACACAGCAGGTGAGGAGCTCAGCATCTGTTTCCATGGTGATTCACCCCGGTAAGTGAACAACCATCATAGAAGTAAAAGTAAAAACCCGAAGTTACCTCAATAACTTTAAATCCTGCCTCGTGGTACAGAGTTATTCTGTCTGACCAACTCAGAGCCCAAAGACATTCAGTTTAATCAATCATTAAAATATAATAAATCACCATAAAAATGCCAAATATATAAGTTGTTGTTGTTTCTTCTCTGCATATTTAATTTTTTTTTCCATCTTGAGTGGATCGACTCATCTTTCTGCAGTGACCTGAGTTTGTCCTGTAGGTGGCAGCAGAGCTACACACATACACAGCTTGAAGTTTGCCAGATATGAAAGTCACCAACAAGAATTACAACATGCTGGACTGTTTATTTTATATAGGCCTAGACACTACACACACACACACACACACACACTAACACCAGCACTATATTTTGATCACTGTATTGAATGATAAATGTCTATGTATCCTTGATAAAACACAGGCTTCATTGTGAATCAGATTTACTACTGTAGATCTGACCGGCCACCGTCCGCCTCAGATGATGCTGCTTTCAGAACCACTCGTAAATACGAGACAAACACTCTTTAATCTTCGAATAGGCCACGGGGACGATCCTGGATTCTAACAGAGTGATGGCCACCATGAACTTGCATCTTAGGCAAGTCGTAGGTATATTCTGTCCATTGCTTTTGTGTTTTTATAGTTTTTTTTGTTTTGTTTTGAACATTTTGAAATTAGTTGGCAGACAGCGTTCCCCCATGTCCCCTGACCACGACATCCCTGCTGATCATCCACGTACCTTCATCTCCTGCATTTTCCCCACAAACCAGTGAATAACATCTGATCCTAAAGCACAGAACAGTGACTATTTCACAGTATGATCTCCTGTATATTGACTCAGATCTGCCTCCTATAGAGGCTGTAAATCAACATTTTACTTTATGTTTGGATGGAAAATGAAAACTACATCAACCCCACAGTGAGTAAGAGACAATTATGACTTTATATCAAAGTTTCAGATCATAAAACAACATTCAACACTTCTGATACGTGTTGTAGGTGTTTACGGTTATAAAAACCTTCTGTTACAGTTGGATTTACATTAAAACAACCAGAGCAGGAAACAATACAGTGTGGCTGGTTAATGGCGCCAAGACAGAGGAGGCTCCAAACATCGCGGTGTGCGTTTAAACACACACACACAATACGACTGTAGTTCAACCTAAAACACACCGTGTTATCATTAAAGTAACTCTGACGGGACACATGAGTTGATAGAAGACGTTAAAAAAGACGATAATCGTGTTGTTTCAGTTGATAAACGAACAAAACTCCTCTGAGCGGCGGAGCTGCCGAACAGCTTCCGGTGTCTATCGACTAACAGACTATTTCAGCTTTTACTGTGGAAACAAACGTGATAGATGAACTCACCTGTTGTTAAAAAGTGAAATAAAACCTTGTGTGCTCGGTCTGGAGGGTTTGCTGCTGTCCTGGAGGTTTCTCTCCCTCTCTCTTCTGCTGCAGACTGAGAACAAACTTGCGCCAAATCGTAGCTGCCGCCTCCTCGTCGATCAGCTGTGTTTCCCGCCGCTGCGCTCTGATTGGTCGGCGTCACAGCGGCGTCGCTGCTGATTGGACACGCATCAGGGCGGATGTTGCGTCACTTGTTGCTAGACCCGGCCCAGACTCAGGCCTGTGGCGGGAGTTTCAATAGAGCGCTGTTTTGGCGGACTGTCATTTTCCCGGGAAAGACATGAATATTAATGAGGTCTATTTATTAAAGCACAAAGCTGACGGACTTTTACTTCCTAGTTCTACTAAACTACGGTACTTTTTTAACTTTACAACAGTTTTTCGATAAGTTAAAGGAGTCATCACCTGGTTTTTTATGTATCCAATCCCCCTTTAATTGCTTTGAATCAGTTCTTAAAACTTATTGGAAACATTTTTTTTAAAAAAATTCAAACATAGAGCTTGTTCTGACACTTTTTCATATGGCAACTTTCTCTCGTGAGAGTAGGCGCGAGGTTTTGACTAGTCCGGATGTTCATTGTATTAATATCCCAGATAGCACACGTACGTCTGGCCGACGTCGGCCTGAGGTTGGACGTCGGCCCTATAATTTATAACATCTGTCAAGCATCGGCCCATGGGCGAATATCTTCAAATTTGATACTCATTTGTGCCAGCTCATCAAACGTCTCTGGTGCGTCGGCTTTAAGTCGGCCGCAGACCTGCCCACAGACGGCGGGACCTCCTGTCAGTTTGGTCCAGAGACGTCGACGGAGTGCGTTTCAGGTAAGTTACTTGGGATATATTGCCAAAAAAAAAGAAAAGTTAGGCCTATTTCGTTTATTTTGTAAAAGTTAAAGGTTTCCGGTGAGTGGCGAGGTACAACGCGGTCGAAATAACAGGCTACCAGCACAGGTGCCAGCTTATTTATAACTGTATTTGGCGTTAACGTTAGTTTAACTTAACGTTAGTCATCCTAACATAACGGTTACAGCCGACACCAATAAAATGTTAAGTCCTATTTTTTTCCCTCTATTGGACGTTATCTGGCTGGAAAAAGGTAGAAGTGACGGGACCGGTAAGCCGTTGTCAAAGCAAAAAAAAAAAAAAAAAAAAGCTCCAGAACTAGAGGGGGGGCTGGCCGGCCTGCTGCCCGGGCACAAGGCGCTGGTGTGCGGATGAGTGAAGGAGGGAGACTCGGTCTCTGGAGCTCACCATGGTTACATAGATAGCAGACGCTGTAGGCTACATTTTTGTCCTCGCGCTTATGACATGCACTGTCCCTGCAGATTGGCAGCTGACTTGAGAATGATATTAGGCTACTCTGGTTAACTGTTGAGACAATTGAAACTGGTAAAAACAAATGTGTATGCTTATCAAAATTACAGAAAGAAGTGGCAGGCAGGGAAGTGAAGTTTTACACGATGGCAGAGGGAAAGGGCTTGAGAGTGTGATTGTTGCTGAGATTTAATCAGGTTGATTTGTCAGTGATTTGTGACAAGACCGGACACTGCACAGAGCAGCAACCACGAAGACTTGTCATCTCACTGGTCATTAAATAAGACACATTGTTTACTCCAGCACTCCTTAATTCTTTACCAATTCTCCGCCGGACCGCGGCGTGTTTTTTCCTTTTTATTATGCAGAGCAGTGAGCCAGTGAGCAAGCACCTGATAAACAGCGGATGCGCACCAGATGATTGACCGGGGCAAAAACTGAAACGAGAGTCATACAGAGAGGAAAACACAGCATATCGGCTACAATATAAGGTAGGTAGCCTATGTCCAAAAGGCTTTGTCCTGTCGTCACGACGTGAGTGAGGGAGGATGGTGGTTCAAGTTTAGTGATGAGGAAACTGTCACTAGGTGCGTTTCCATTTCCCCTTGAAATGCGCAAAACCTAAATATCAAAATTAAAAACTGGTAATGGAAACACCTACATTTCGAAAAAACTCTCAAATAGGCCTATCGCAAAAAAGTTTTTAGTTTTTGAGACGTATCGGTACAAACTTGTATCGCAAAAGTGTAATGGAAACACTTTTTCTACACATCACCGGCGTCAGCGGAGTTGTGTGTGTCCACGCTGTGTTGGTTTATGTAACTTGAGGGGACAAATGAACCACATGTTTATTGTCATGCATTGCTGACCTGGGCATCGTTTCTCATTAAATTAGAAAACCCTTTCCTATCATTCTCCTTTTCCGTGCATGGTTGAAGGAGATTGGCTCGCATCCACGCTCCACTCCTTCCTGCTCCGAAATGTCACCTTAAGTCACATAAACCAGTACGGGTGTGTGGACACAACCACCTATATTGTTGTCAGCACCTCATCACCGCTGGTGTTTAAAAGGCTCCGTTCTTTCTGCAGTCAGGTTAAAGCGCACATCCGCCGTGTTGGTAAACAAATAGTCCCTCTATATCAACGGAGGCACCGTGCTTGATCAGCTTGGGTTGGAGGTGGTGTGAGTGCGGGCCAGCGGGGGACAGAGGAGGGGGCATTCGGGCTTCAGCACGGAACAACTGGCCCGTGTGAGTGCGTCCTTATTTGTGGCCGCTGCAGCGCCACACGGGCTTTACCTTTCAGCAATCAAGCGCTGTTTTCGTCTTTGTTAAAAACAGTAACAGCAACAGCTGTAGGCAGCTGAGATGGCGTAGCCACGAGTGTGCCAGTGCCACCCACAGAGGAAGCTGGCATACCCAAAAATTTGATGCATTTTTTGTTTTTGTTATAGTCTATAGCTTCTAACATGTTATCGATCAGTCAATACATTTGTAAAAATCGCCGTCAGGTGATGCGTTGCGACACCTGCACCGGCTCGCGGAGAAACTGGACTAATGGAATAATTAACGAGTTAAAGGCCAAACCACGCCGTCTTGCCCTTTAAATTGAGAGCTGCGCAGTGCGCAAGCAGTGATATCGTTGTCCTCTGCTGCTTTGCGATATAAAACCATCAGGCCAAGCTGTTACATGTGATGAATGATGAGCCCAGTAGTTGTGTTCAGATGGTTAAATAGCTTTGTTGATCATGCGATCAAAGTAATTTAAGCGCCGTTACGCACGCCGCATCTCTCTCGTCCAGTGCGCTCCTCTCCTCTCCTCTCCTCTCCTCTCCTCTCCTCCCTCTCCAGTACCTGGCTGCTCAGCTCTGGGACCGGGGCTGAGAGACGTCACCGCTTTCATTCCGTCTGATCCATCTGGTCAGCGCGTTTAGATCCGAGTGGCCTGAGTGTCCCACACCTGAGCTCTGTGCCATAGCGCGCAGCTCCAGCTCAATGAATGACAGCAGGTCTCCCAGTTACCTGCAGCTGCTGCTCAACACTGATCAGAGCAGCTGAGGTTTTATTATAAACTACGTTTCTTATGCTGCAGCTCCACAATATGTTTATTTGTCCCTCTCTCTATTAATGCGTTGGATCAAATTTTTATTCTGCGTTTGTATCCATCCAGCTCTCTGTCCACACTCTCCATGGCGGAAACGGTTACGCGCAAAACCCTCATTTAAATACTGCGGTTTGCATATTACTCATAGTAGATCATTGTGCTTGCGCTAACCAGACACGCAAAAGTGTGTTTTTTGAATGACTTTGTTATTGATTTATTTGAGCACGTCATATCCATAAAACCTGTCCCTCTTCAGTCATTTCTAATCGTTAACACACACTTTGTACGTGTAGACACTCCGTGACTCTGCTGTTCTGGCCCTGACATCTCTTCCTCATCTTTCTCCTCTTTTTCTTCCTCACCGCAGTTCTCAGCCTCTGCAGATGAAATGAGGAGGGGGGAGCCTAATGCCATTTGATTCGTCAGGGGCCAGCGGAGCCTTCAAGGAGTGAGATGCTGATGAAGAGGACTCACAAGTTATAATCTATTGATGACGGTTTTATTGATTGAATTTATGCTGTTTTGTAGCCTAACCTGAGTGAAGCATGAATAAAGTTTTTTTTTAACTTGACTTTTGCCTCTTAATTGTACATGCAGCACACAGGGATTATAATTTATTTATTTATTACGTAGGATTGTAGAATATTGTAGGCTACCTAGTTCAAAAGGCCCGACCTAAATGAATAAAGGTCGTATGAATTATTTATAGGCTAAATATATGGAGCGCCTGGCGCTCCCGCTCCTGCTTTTATTGATCGCCGAGACGTCGGCCGGTGGTCGAGCTCGATCAAAGGCCGACGTCTCGGCGATATCTTGCCAATGAGCAAACGCTCTCCATGCGACGTCTTGGCGACGGAACTTGATGCGTCGGGAATACGTCGGCACGACGTATGTGTGCTATCTGGGATGTAATGAGGCGCGCATTGATTGGACGCAGGAAGGACAGAGCCCAGTGGGCTACATGCAGGCTGTATTGGAAACCGCATACCTATGCTGCTCTGTCATGTACCGTAACCATGTTATAACTTCATAAAATAAAACAAAATTGTATCGGTTCATTGTAAAACATGTATTTATTGATGCAAATGTGGTGATTTCTGTCCGTAGGCTACAGAGCCCCGGTGCAAAGCTGCTGCTGCTCTGTGTGAAGCTTCACTTTTCATTCAAACAAACTAATACGACTGCCACAATTGTTAGATTTCATCAGTGAGACAAACATTTATCTCCTAAAAAGAATTTAACCAGTCGGCGGTAAACCTCTACAAACCTGCGGGTAAGTTAATTAACGACCGTTTCCTCCGCGGGGATGACAACGTAGTTTGACCGGTTAAGGAGCAGCTGCAGGCGGGTTGCTGACGAGTCACTCTCCGCTCCTCTGCCTCGCTGGGGCTTCACTTCTCCCAACGCGAAGCAAACTTCTAAGCCGTCATTTGGATAAACTAACCGCACATTGGGGATCTAAACCCTTACTTTCTCGCATGAACAAATATTAAAACTTAATAAATTAACGACCCTTTCCTCCGGCGGCACGACGACGTTGTTATCGGCCGGCTAAACGAGCAGTGCAGGCGGGTTGAGGAGTCACTCCTCCTCCGCTCCTCTGGTGCTCACTGCAGCTGGCTGCACCTCACTTCTCCCAACGCGGAGCTAACTTCTAAACAGCCGTCATTCGGATAAATAACCGCACATTGGGGATCTAAACCCTTACTTTCTCGCATGAAAAAATATTAAAACTTAATAAATTAACGATAGTTTCTTTCGGCGGCATGACGATGTCGTTCGGCCGGCTAAATGAGCGCTGCAGGCGGGTTGAGGAGTCACTCCTCCGCTCCTCTGGTGCTGGCTGCAGCTGGCTGCACCTCACTTCTCCCAACGCGGAGAAAACTTTAAACAGCCGTCATCCGGATAAACTAACCGCACATTGGTGATCTAAACCCTTACTTTCTCGCATGAAAAATTATTAAAACTTAATAAAGTGACGAAATAACAGCGCTACAGTGGGAAATAAAACAACCCGTAATGGCGGCGCGGCAGCAGTCGGGGTGGTGGAAGAGAGGTGTGTTTATGAAAGCAGGCGCCACGGTGACGTCACCGTAGGCGCAGAATCAAAATCTCGTAATGTTGAGGTGTGCAGCCTCATGAGCTACTCTGGCTTAAACAAAGAGCCCAAACGAAAAAACTCAGCCACTTTCAAACCCCAGGTTTTCAGGCAAGTTTCCACTGAGGTCCAACACCAGTATACATGTTTTAACAAGGAAAAATGCGATTTCCGGGTGATGACTCCTTTAAGTGACTTTTTCATTTTCAGACACAGAACTACGTAAATTACTACATGATGAGTTTAATGTTCTAACAATAGGCTATATTTTCATGACAGACAAACTAATCACGTCAGAAACGTATCATGTTGTTTACAATATGAATCATTGTAGTGTTACACTATGATATGACTGTATCTTGTAATATGATTATATATATAAAATAATTGTCCTACAATGGGGAAATTCACAGGGTTGCAGCAGATAGATTATAGAAAGCAGATAGCAATGGCAGTAAAAAAGAAAACAGTATTTGTAGTAGTGTCATTAAGATTATGATTAAGACAAATTAATAGAAATGAAGAAATAGAAATATATACACATTGAAATATGTTGCATGTGATGCATTACTACAGAGCAAAGCAGCCAACAGTATATGACACAGTTAAAACTGACTTCAGCTACAATACGACATATTATTCATACAAAGTGACTAAATGACCCATTATAATTCACTTTTTACTTTTCTGCATTATCTTTGTTGGGGTTTCATATCAAAAAGCTATAATATGATTAGTTAATAAAATACACAAGGACAATTCAAACATCTGTACAGAGAATAAAAAGGAGGAGTAAGAGGACTTTTTTTTTTTTTTTTACATTTTTGTGGCATGAGTCCAATTTCAAGTTTGAAAAATATTGATGAGTTTCTTCAACAATCTGGACAAAGTTTGGCGCAGAGAGCTCGGTGAAGCCATGTCCGTTCCCAGCAGCAGGTGAATCAGGCTGCATCGTGACTAGAGCACTGGAAAAGAGAGTAACGACACCACCATTGAGTCCCGTGGTAAGCTTTATGCGCCCCGAGTGGCAGGATATGGGCATTGCAAAAGCGCCCAGAAAACTCATTCACTCCAATGTATGTGTGTTGCCCACTTTCTTGTAAATTGATGAAAACGGCCGTGTTTTTGTTTTTAGGTGTCTTGGTCATATCAAATTATACTTATAATTTGTTTACTGTATTACAAAATGTAGATTAAAAGATTAATGTAGACAACTATTTTTTGTTTTGTTTTTTGTTTTTACTCGCCTATGTGTTAATGTTCTGGAAAGGGTCCTCAATGATGCTATTAACGTGGGTGATCTAGAAATTATTGAAAACACCACACTTGCTCATTTACCAACAATGCAGAGATGTCAGTTCTTGGGTGCTTTTGCAATACCCATATTCCGCCATCAGGAGGCGCTTCCATTGAACCAATGCGTGTCGTTATCTCTTTTCCAGTGCTCTAATCGTGACAAGAAAAAAAGGCCCAATGGAAACAGAGCAAAGGACAGCGCCCCCCTCAGGCAGGGAGGGAGAACAGAACACAACAATAGAAGATTCACAGTTGAACCTCAGAGCATTTTAATGAGCTTTAAGTCCAGAGACACTGATGATGCTCTGTCAGGTCCAGAGGACACACAGGGACGATGGTGGATTGGACTCTGTGTGTGACAGTGGAGCTGTTCTCAGATCAGTTCAGACTGCAGCGCTGGGAGTCACCTCCACTTCCTCTGGTTCCTCTGTCAATCCTCTACCACCTCCACCTACACACACACACACACACACACACACACACACACACACACGGTAGTTAGTCAGTAGTTGAGTGACTGGACATTGGCCTGTAGAGAGAGAGCTGCTGTTTCCTGTAACATTGTGTAGAGAGGGGAGGTGGAAGCAGCTGCAGCTTCACCTTCACACCTTTTCACTCTGTGTTGCTGTGTTTGATTTCAATGTGCAGCAGCAACTGTGTAGAAATATGAACAAAGACTGAAACAACATTGAACTGAAGTGAAACGTGCAGCGTTTACTGCAGCATCACTGCTCCAACACTTCAGTGAGGGATTTCCTCCTGTTACCTGTCAGCTCATGTTACAGCTACAAGTTATGTAAGTATCTGTGGGACCGCAGCATCTGATTGGCTGTTGAGATTTCATAGAGAAACAAATTTATTGATCATTTCCACTAAAGTTTCTCCACTGCATCTGCTGGAACGTAGTTTGGCCATAAAAACAAAAAGACATTCTTCTCCATATTTATTGCAGACTAACATTATTCTAAAGCAAAGATCAACAACATTTAGTGAATCTGATATGAGTGACAGATGCAACAGGACGTCTGGCTCGTACTTCCTGGTTTTGTCCTGACACCACAAACCTTTACCTGATACTGGAGCATTAGGACTCTGTTTGGCCTCCACACTCTGTTGGTTTTGGTTCCTGTCTTGTTGTTTCTTAATTAAATAATTAGTTTAATCGAACTTCTATGTGTCTATATGGTTATATGTCTTGTTATGGATCTAAGTTACATGATGAAAAGAAAAAGAAAAGAGACCAGTTAAACTGCCCACTAGTGTTGTTTTTGGCGGCCTGTTTTAATTTTAGTCTTTGTGTCAAACTGTCCTTTTAGTTTTTATTAGTTTTAGTCACGTTCATGCTCCTTTTTTGTCTATTCAAGTTTCAGTCGACTAAAAGTCTGAGCATTTTAGTCTGATTTTAGACAAAATAAATAAATGGTATAAATAAATAAATAAAATATATATTTTCATCTAGTTTCAGTCAATGATTTGAATCTCTTACTAGTAATGTAATTCTATTTAACCCAATCAATATAGCCTATACCTAGTATAGAGAAAAACTATTTTTTCATTTAGTCAAACCCATTTCACAATTCAATGTTGTTGATATGTTGTTATTATGTTGTTTCACACACACACACACACACACACACACACACACACACACACACACACACACACACACACACACACACACACACACACACACACACACACACACACACACACACACACACACACACACACACACACACACACAGATTTAACTGACCATAGTGTCTCCAGTCTACAGTCTGGACTCTTCTGGAGATCAATCAGATCCTTCAGGTCTGAATCCTGCAGGTTGTTGAACCTCAGGTCCAGGTGTCTCAGGTGGGAGGGGTTGGACTTCAGAGCTGAGCCCAGAGAAGAACAGCTGATCTCTGACAAACTGCAGCGATTCAGTCTGAATAAAGAATAAAAGCAGTACAACATTAATTCACCTCTTCATGTCAAACTGATCATTGCTGCTGACCTCAGGACAGTCTGTCAATATAGAATCAATATCTGATCAGACATGTTGGACTAAACACTGACTCCAACACTTTTATTCAGGACTGAACTGGATCAGAGTTTAAAGGTCCAGTCCTGATCCAGGACTAAGGTCTTTCTTGGTCCTGGTCTCAGGAAACTAAAACTACACACATTCAACTGAACACAAACCTGTTGACAAACCCCACCCACCCACATCTGATGTGATGCTTCAGACCAGTCAGTCTTTATCTGAGTCAAACGCTCTGACTTTAAGATCAGATTCAGATCATCTCTGTGAACAAAATGAAGACTGGTCTAACACTACAGAGCAGTCTAACATGTGTTTGTGACAGCGCCCCCTGAAGGTTGAAGTGAAGTGAACAGACATTATTGATGAGGACTGAGTGAAATGAGCTGAAAGTGAAGAGTCATTGTCAGTGTGAGAGAAGAACAACTGGAAACATGAGACAACAACTATTTCAAACGTCCTTCATTCATGACATCAAAGTCAGTGATTCAAGTTCTGAGTGAAGATCAATCAGGTTCAGTTGTGGATCAAAGATCTAAGATCTACAACAGTAACAGTCAGTGAACTGACCTCAGAGTCTCCAGTCTACAGTCTGGACTCTCCAGAAAACCACTCAGATCCTTCTCTCCTGAATCCTGCAGGTCGTTTCCACTCAGGTTCAGTTCTCTCAGGTGGGAGGGGTTGGACTTCAGAGCTGAGCCCAGAGAAGAACAGCTGATCTCTGACAAACAGCAGTTCCACAATCTGAATAAAGAATAAAAGAAGTACAACATTAATTCTTGGTCCTGGTCAGAGGTGGGTAGAAATATGCTACATTTACTCTGAGTAGTTTTAATGCAGCGTACTTTTTACTTTAACTTGAGTATAATTGTGAAGAAGAAGCGGTACTTTTACTCCGTTACATTGAGCTACATTCTGCTTGCTACTCGCTACGTTTTATCGATCCAATCTGTTTGTTTAGGGTCTCACACACACACACACACACACACACACACACACACACACAAAGAGTTTATGACAGTTCATAGACCTCTGTATGTAAGTCATTGTGGCTGACTTTGCTTTACTTTGTTACTTGATTTAATTTATTGTCTTAGTTGTTACTGTAAGTTTTGTTCTTTGACAATATCTGAATTTGTTAATTGCTGTTTTATATTTCTGTTTATTACACGGCTCTATTGAATGCTGCTCTCTGATTGGTCCATCGCTGCGTTCTGCGGTCCGTTATTTCTGTATAATGACCGTCGTCAAGTATAACAGACCGTTGCTAGGGACGCCGCTCTGATCAGCGCAGCACAGAAAAGAGAAACTATGCAGGATATTTACCTTGTGTTTCATTTTTACCGTCATTAAACAGCTTCAGACTAATAGTGATGTTAGATAAATGACTTGTAACTTGTTACAAGGAGAGTGGAGGCTCCTTTCACATCGCTGCTGGAAACCAAACCTGCGATCAGAGCCTCTGACCCGGTGTCACAGCTCTCCTCTTGTCTCGGTGGCAGCGCGACTCCGCGACACAAACGCACCCCGTAAACAGTAAAGTTAATCTCTTGTTTATGACAGAAAAGACAACACACAATACACACACCGTAACACGTGTATGGTAATCCATCGATCCACTGATTGATTATCAAAGGCTTCAAATGCACGACTGGGAGGAGGCTCGGCAAAACAGCGGACGTGACCATCTTGCAGATTCGCTAAATGATGCAATTATAAATCGATGAAAGTCGTATTTTGATCAGCATTGTTTCAAATTAATTACTTCACTTGTAAACCATGTAATAAGCGGGATAATATACAGTTGTTGCTTTTAAAGACCTTGCCTAGCTGATGTATTTATGTGTGATTTAATTTTTAATGTAAAATGAGGTGAGATGTCAAGACCGAAATAAACTAAACTAACTAGTTGGTCGGGTGTTATGGAGAAAACCCCTTCCATACATGTTCCATACAACCTGTTGGGGTTTATTTCTCCGTAACAACCTCCGAACTATAGCTACATTATCCCTTATGTAGGCTATTTGATTATGTTCATGCGCAGATTATTTAAAGCAGAAGTAAGCGATCCGGTCGTTTTGGCTAACTTTTTGTCAGCCGATGGAGTTAGCAGCCCCCGCCCTCGTCATGGATCTATTGGTCCTCGTCCCTACGTCACCACATTCACACGCATCCACAGCACACACAGCCCTTCATGCCGTTCTCTCTCCTCATTGGATAAAGGCTGTAGGATACAAGGAAGTATACAAGAAGTTTTCTCCTTGGCTTACAGCAGAGCAGGGTGACTGATAGACCCGTGTTTCAGACCAAACACTCTATATAAGTGATTGCTGTCGGAAGATATAACTATTTAAGACTTATATTTAAAGCAGAAGTAAGCGATCTGGTCGTTTTGGGTAATGCTGCGTTCCAGACAGGCTTTTGAAACCGTAAATTACAGCTTCAAGTCACAACTTACCACTTTGTAGTGTTCCAGGCAACCCACTCGTGTTTCTCCGACCTGTTTTACCTGTGAAAGTCACTATAACGGCCACTCGTAACTTCCGACCCGTGAACTCGTACCAGATCGAACTGGTACGACTTCACAGGTCGGAAAAACACGAGTTACGGGTTGCCTTGAACGCACCATAACAGTCCTCGTCCCTACGTCACCACATTCAGGGCATCCCTTGGCTGCACACACAGAGAGGACTGCCCCTTTATGCCGTTCTCTCTCCTCATTGGATAAAGGTTGTAGGATACAAGAAAAGTTTTCTCCTGGGCTCAGAGCAGAGCAGAGGGACTGACAGACCCGTGTTTCAGACCAAACACTCTATGTAAGTGATTGCTGTCGGAAGATACAACTATTTAAGACTTATATTAACAGAAAAATATCGCTTACTTCTGCTTTAACAAATAAAAGGTTACTCAGCAGCAGTTAGTTACTCAGTACTGGAGTAGTTTTTTAACCAAGTACTTTCTTACTCTTACTCAAGTAAATATTTGGATGACTTCTTTTTATTTTTACTTGAGTAATATTATTATAAAGGTAACAATACCGTTACATGAGTAAACCTTTTGGCTACTCTCTACCCACCTCTGGTCCTGGTCTCAGGAAACTAAAACTAAACACATTCAACTGAACACAAACCTGTTGACAAACCCCACCCACCCACATCTGATGTGATGGCTTCAGACCAGTCAGTCTTTATCTGAGTCAAACACTCTGACTTTAAGATCAGATTCAGGTCATCTCTGTGAACAAAATGAAGACTGGTCTAACACTACAGAGCAGTCTGACATGTGTTTGTGACAGCGCCCCCTGAAGGTTGAAGTGAAGTAAACAGACATTATTGATGAGGACTGAGTGAGATGAGCTGAAAGTGAAGAGTCATTGTCAGTGAGAGAGAAGAACAACTGGAAACATGAGACAACAACTATTTCAAACGTCCTTCATTCATGACATCAAAGTCAATGATTCAAGTTCTGAGTGAAGATCAATCAGGTTCAGTTGTGGATCAAAGATCTAAGATCTACAACAGTAACAGTCAGTGAACTCACATCAGAGTCTCCAGTCTACAGTCTGGACTCTCCAGAAAACCACTCAGATCCTTCAGGTCTGAATCCTGCAGCTTGTAGTTCTCACTCAGGTTCAGTTCTCTCAGGTGGGAGGGGTTGGACTTCAGAGCTGAGACCAGAGAAGAACAGCTGATCTCTGACAAACTGCACCTCCTCAATCTGAATAAAGAATAAAAGCAGTGAGTTGAGGACAAAGCTCCTTGTTGACAGCGTTCAGTGTCTCATCATCTGTTCAGAGCTGAAGAAGCTTCAGAAAGAACAAGTTTAGAAAATTAAAGTCCAACAGCTGAAGCAACAGGAAGCAGGTTAAACAGTCACATAGAGAGAAAACAGCTCATTACTATTCATGAGAAGCTGCTGCTGCTTCAAACATTGAACCTGCTCCAACTTCTTCAAAGAGCTGAAACCAGCACACACACAACTTGTTATTATGGGATGTTGGGCTGGAGGGAAAAATCTGTTCTCCCATTAAAATCACTTTTCACTTGAATAATCCAGTATGGACTCATAAAAGCTGAGGTTGATGTTTAACACTCCTGTGTCTGACACAACCAGATGTGTTCAGGTGAGTTCAGGTGTAGAGCTGCTGGTGTCACCTGAACAAAGAGCCAACTGGTTTTTATTCTACACATGATGAAATACAATAAAATAAATGAATGATGAACATTAATGTTTGTAATAATGCAGCAGGTCAGAGGAACAATTTACAGCTTCAGTTCTCTGAGAATCTCATTCATATCCAAACAAATAGAAACTGTCAGTGAAATATCTCTGACTGAATCAAATCCAATGGAGTCAGGACCCTGTGGATCCAGACTGAATCCATCCAGCAGATCCATGGCAACACCAGCTCTAATGACATGTTGGCTTTGAATATTTCACTACATCACAGAGCCTCAGGAAAGAGGAGGAGCCACCAGCTATTGATTATAGATCAGTGATTGTCTGACACATTACATGTGTTTCTGTAGTGGAGGTGAAATGTGAAGAGAAACAGAGACTGGACTAAAACCAGAGAAGAAGAAAACAGACGTCACCATGACGACCCTCAGTGTGGATCAGTCTAATATCAGCCTCATGTCTGCAGCTCAGTGTCAACACAACTTTCACATCACATTCATCTGAGCACAGAAATAAAACAGAGTCTGACCTCAGAGTCTCCAGTCTACAGTCTGGACTCTCCAGAAAACCACTCAGATCCTTCAGGTCTGAATCCTGCAGGTCGTTGTTGCCCAGGTACAGGTGTCTCAGGTGGGAGGGGTTGGACTTCAGAGCTGAGCCCAGAGAAGAACAGCTGATCTCTGACAAGCTGCAGTTCTCCAATCTGAATAAAGAATAAAAGAAGTACAAGATTAATTCTTGGTCCTGGTCAGAGGTGGGTAGAAACACGCTACATTTACTCTGTTACATTTACTTGTGTAACTTTTTGGATAAACTGTACTTGTAATGCAGCAAACTTTTTACTTTTACTTGAGTATAATTGTGAAGAAGAAGTGGTACTTTTACTCTGTTACATTCAGCTACATTCTGCTTGCTACTCGCTACTTTCTATCGATCTACTGCACGATCTGTTTGTTTAGGGTAACACACATGCACGCACACACACACACAAAGAGTTTATGACAGTTCATAGACGTCAGTATGCATATGTAAGTTATTGTGGCTGAATCTGCTTCACTTTGTTACTTTGTAAAGATTTCATTTCTTGTCTCGGTTGTTAAGTGTTGTTCTTTGACAATATCTGAATTTGTTCGCTGCTGTTTTATATTTTTGTGTAGTTGATTACGTTCATGCGCTGATTATTTAAGAAATAAAAGGTTACTCAGCAGCAGTTACTCAGTACTGGAGAAGTATTTTCACCAAGTACTTTCTTACTCTTACTCAAGTAAATATTTGGATGACTACTTTTTACTTTTACTTGAGTAATATTATTATAAAGTAACAGTACTCTTACTTGAGTAAAATTTTTGGCTACTCTACCCACCTCTGGTCCTGGTCTCAGGAAACTAAAACTACACACGTTCAACTGAACACAAACCTGTTGACAAACCCCACCCACCCACATCTGATGTGATGCTTCAGACCAGTCAGTCTTTATCTGAGTCAAACGCTCTGACTTTAAGATCAGATTCAGATCATCTCTGAAGAGTCATTGTCAGTGAGAGAGAAGAACAACTGGAAACATGAGACAACAACTATTTCAAACGTCCTTCATTCATGACATCAAAGTCAGTGATTCAAGTTCTGAGTGAAGATCAATCAGGTTCAGTTGTGGATCAAAGATCAAAGATCTACAACAGTAACAGTCAGTGAACTGACCTCAGAGTCTCCAGTCTACAGTCTGGACTCTCCAGAAAACCACTCAGATCCTTCAGGCCTGAATCCTGCAGCTTGTTGTTGGTCAGGTCCAGTTCTCTCAGGTGGGAGGGGTTGGACTTCAGAGCTGAGACCAGAGAAGAACAGCTGATCTCTGACAACCTGCAGTTCTTCAATCTGAATAAAGAATAAAAGCAGTGAGTTGAGGACAAAGCTCCTTGTTGACAGCGTTCAGTGTCTCATCATCTGTTCAGAGCTGAAGAAGCTTCAGAAAGAACAAGTTTAGAAAATCAAAGTCCAACATGTTAAGCAACAGGAAGCAGGTTAAACAGTCACATAGAGAGAAAACAGCTCATTAATATTCATGAGAAGCTGCTGCTGCTTCAACACAGACGCAGTGACTCCACTGCTCCACCTGTGGCTCCATCCAGACAAACTCATGTTGAGCAGCCACATTGGTCAGAGATTTACTGTTTATGACAGTTCATAGACGTCTGTATGCATATGTAAGTTATTGTGGCTGACTTTGCTTTACTTTGTTACTTTGTAAAGATTTCATTTCTTGTCTCGGTTGTTAAGTGTTGTTCTTTGATAATATCTGAATTTGTTCTTTGCTGTTTTATATTTTTGTGTAGTTGCTTACTTTCATGCGCTGATTATTTAACAAATAAAATGTTACTCAGCAGCAGTTCCTCAGTACTGGAGAAGTATTTTCACCAAGTATTTTCTTACTCTTACTCAAGTAAATATTTGGATGACTACTTTTTACTTTTACTTGAGTAATATTATTATAAAGTAACAATACTCTTACTTGAGTAAAATTTTTGGCTACTCTACCCACCTCTGGTCCTTGTCTCAGGAAACTAAAACTACACACGTTCAACTGAACACAGACCTGTTGACAAACCCCACCCACCCACATCTGATGTGATGCTTCAGACCAGTCAGTCTTTATCTGAGTCAAACGCTCTGACTTTAAGATCAGATTCAGATCATCTCTGTTAACAAAGTGAAGACTGGTCTAACACTACAGAGCAGTCTGACATGTGTTTGTGACAGCGCCCCCTGAAGGTTGAAGTGAAGTAAACAGACATTATTGATGAGGACTGAGTGAGATGAGCTGAAAGTGAAGAGTCATTGTCAGTGAGAGAGAAGAACAACTGGAAACATGAGACAACAACTATTTCAAACGTCCTTCATTCATGACATCAAAGTCAATGATTCAAGTTCTGAGTGAAGATCAATCAGGTTCAGTTGTGGATCAAAGATCTCAGATCTACAACAGTAACAGTCAGTGAACTGACCTCAGAGTCTCCAGAAACAGAGACTGGACTAAAACCAGAGAAGAAGAAAACAGACGTCACCATGACGACCCTCAGTGTGGATCAGTCTAATATTAGCCTCATGTCTGCAGCTCAGTGTCCACACAACTTTCACATCACATTCATCTGAGCACAGAAATAAAACAGAGTCTGACCTCAGAGTCTCCAGTCTACAGTCTGGACTCTCCAGAAAACCACTCAGATCCTTCAGGTCTGAATCCTGCAGCTTGTTCTCACTCAGGTTCAGTTCTCTCACGTGGGAGGGGTTGAACTTCAGAGCTGAGCCCAGAGAAGAACAGCTGATCTCTGACAACCTGCACCAGTCCAATCTGAATAAAGAATAAAAGCAGTGAGTTGAGGACAAAGCTCCTTGTTGACAGTGTTCAATGTCTCATCATCTGTTAAGAGCTGAAGAAGCTTCAGAAAGAACAATAATTCGAAAACTAGAAAATTTCCTCTCGGGAAATTTTGAATGGGCCACGGGAGCTACTGCCGGTTGTGCCATCTCTGTCAACATGGGAATCAAACCCACGATCTTAAGGTCAAGACAGAGCTGATCAGACAGACACATGATCATCTTTCTATAAGCACTGATATGGAGGAGCTGTAACCACATAAGGTTACCTGTGTGTGTGTGTGTGTGTGTGTGTGTTTATCTTGTGTAATAGGGCCAGGACTCAATTAAAACAATTAATCTAATTAATTAGAGGCTTTGTAATTAATTAATCGCAATTAATTGCATTTTAATCGCATATAAATATTTGACCTGAGAACAGTGAGAAGCATTTTTTTCACATGGATTTTAGTATACCATTGAATGACTGAATAGCTTAAGCAACAAAACACTGTTTTTTTTTTCAAGGTGGTACTTAACCAAGACCAACATGCAAATTATCGATTAATTCATTAATCGATATTTGATACAGATTTAAATGGTCTTTCCTGCCAATACACTATGATGATTACTGTAGTATTTAACTAGGCTACATAAATCACAGTAGCATAAACTGATTTGTTGAACGGACCAGGTGATGGGCTGACTGGTCCTGTCTAACTTCTGTGTACTGGGTGCCATTGTGCAGGGTGTTAAGGCAGCCTTCCTCCACTGCAGTCCCTATGGTCCTGGACCCTCTGGCTGGTGGGGTGGGCTGCTTTCAGCTGGTAGTCCATGAGCCAAGACCCCAAAATTGGCCTCCCGCAATCGAACGGGTGGGCAATTTCTAGTTTGTTTTTTTGACTTGGTAGACATCTCTAGTGAACAGTTTGGCATGATAACCATTGCAAACAGGTAGCTTAGTGGTGGTTATCATGTGTTGAATAGGTGGACTGGTAGAGTGGAAACTTGAAAACTGTGTATAGCGCTTGTTCGGTATTATGCTGTTTGTTGACCACTCAGGGTGCCTAAATCACTTCAAGGATGTTTTTCCCTTTTATCAAGACCCTACTATTAATAATAATAGACTCACCTCAGGAATATGTGAATCACATGAAATAGCCAACGTTTTTAGAATGTTTTACTTTTCATGCAATAACAAGAACAAACAAATATTTTTTTTTACATAATTAAAATCAACTAAAGAGCTTGCTCCTCCTGTCACAAATAATGTGGAGCATACTGCCAGTACAGTATTTCAAGTGTCCCTCTGTCAATGACCTACGCCTGGCCAACAGCCTGAACGAGTTCTACTGCCGCTTAGAAAGACAATGGGACAGACCTGATATCCCCCACACCTCCAACCACCAGCCATCGATCAGCAACAGCTCCTCCACACCTGGATCACCTACACAGCCCCACACCCCAGTGCCACCCTCCCCCACACCTCTCACACCTCTCTCCATCATACAAATCAAATCAAATCAAAGAAGGAGAGGTGAAGAGACTGTTTAAACGGCTGAACCCCTGCAAAGCTGCAGGCCCAAACTCTAGCCATGTTCCTACTAAAATCAGCGGGTCAACGCAGGTTTTTTAAATGTGGGTCGACCCGCTAACAATCGGCATTTGGCTCCTTTCCCATTGACCAAAATGAGCCGGGTCTGTCTGTCTAACCCCCGCATAAACCAGTCGCCCCGCTTTCATTCGCAGTGCGAGAAACACCGTGTCATGCCCCAGCCGCCCGCCACGGAGGACAGCGAGTCTGCCACGGCCGCCTTATGATGGACGTCCGCGGCACAACATGTCAGTTAAACAGACTGTCGCTTCTTTTTTTTCAATCTTTTTTGGTCAGTGTTCTTTGATCTTTTGATCAAATCACAGTCTTGAATGCAAGCAGAGTTTTGTTTTGGTAGCCTACGTGAGACGCGACTGGTGCGATGATGTGGCATCACGTAACGCCCAATGTCATATAAATTAGCAGGTTGAGCCGGGTCTGGTGTTCCCACTGCAAGCCGATCAGAGCCGGGCCGATTTAAGGCGATTTTAACCCGCGTCTCTTGCCGAGTCATTTGACACGGGTCGACGGGGGGGCATACATCAGTCCGACTGCCCAAAAGTGCTACAGTGTTAAGGTTAGGTTTAGGGTAAGGTTGAGGGTTAGGGCTACTTAAGTCGGAGAAATGGGAGGTCGGACTAATGGACGCAAAAATAAAGAAATGTATGGTCGGAGAAATGGGTAGTCAGACAGATGTCCCGGGTTGACGCGGGTCGGTGCGCCTTTCTCTCTGCCACTAAAAGCCGATTGTTTCTGGGTTTAAACGGGTTTTTTGGCCAGTGGGAAAGGGGTATAAGTCTCCCCCTCCACCCTGAAGCACTGAGCCAATCAGCTGTCTCCGGTGTTCACACACATTTTTAACACCTCACTGGAGACCTGTCATGTGCCAGCTTGTTTCAAGGCCTCAGCCATTGCTCCAGTTCCCAAAAAGACAAGGCTCACAGGCCTTAATGACTACAGACCTGTTGCTCTGACTTCTGTGGTCATGAAGACTTTTGAGTGCCTCGTCTTGACCCACCTTACATTACAGTTCACCTACAGAGCCAACAGATCTGTAGATGATGCTGTAAACATGGCCCACTTCATCCTCCAGCACCTGGACTCCCCAGGATCCTATGCCAGGATACTGTTTGTGGACTTCAGCTCTGCCTTCAATACGATCATCCCAGCTCTGCTCCGTGACAAGCTCTCCCAGCTTAATGTGCCTGACTCCATGTGCAGGTGGATTACGTACTTCCTGACAGACAGACGGCAGTTGGTGAGGCTGGGGAAGCATGTCTCTGACACCCAGACCATCAGCACTGGATCCCCTCAAGGGATTTCTCCTCTGCTGTTCTCCCTGTACACCAACAGCTGCACATCTGGACACCAGTCTGTCAAGCTCCTGAAATGTGCGGACGACACCACCCTCATCGGCCTCATCTCTGATGGGGACGAGTCGGCCTACAGCAGCGAGACGGACCCTCTAGTGTCATGGTGCAGCATGAACAACCTGGAGCCCAACGCTCTGAAGACAGTGGAGATGATAGTGGACTTCAGAAAGGACCAAGCTGCCCTCCCCCCTGTCATCCTCTGTGACTCTACAGCGACCCTGGTTGAGTCCTTCTGCTTCCTGGGCACCACCATCTCCCAGGAGCTCTAATGGGAGCAGAACATCAGCTCCCTCACCAAGAAGCCTCAGCAGAGGATAGGCTATACTTCCTGCTGCAGCTGAAGAAGTTTCACCTCCCTGTGAAGATGCTGGTGAACTTCTACACTGCCACCATTGAATCCATCTTCACATCCTCCATGACAGTCTGGTGTGCTGCAGCTCCTGCCAGAGACAAGGCCAAACTGCAGCGTGTCATTCACTCTGCCCAGAGGACGATCGACTGCAGCCTCCCATCTCTTCAAGAGCTGTACATCTCCAGGACCCGGAGACCAGAGCCAGAATTGCTGCTGACCCCTCTCACCCTGGACACAAACTCTTCCAGTCCCTCCCCTCTGGCAAAAGGCTCCGGTCCATCCGGACCAGGACCTCACGCCAAAAGAACAGTTTCTTCGTCTCTGCAGTCAGCCTAATGAACAATGCCCCAGTTCCCCCTAAATAACCCTAAACCTATGGATGTAATATGCTATAATGTTTATGTCATCTTTACTCACTACATCTTAGCCTTCTTAACCTTGGATGTATATAAACCATTAAAAATGTTCCCTGTATAATGTGATTTCACAAAAGTCCTCTGCTACTTCCTGCTAACAGCCATATTAAAGCCGATTTTCCCCCTCGCTCCCTCATGCACCCGGTGGAATTAGCGCCAACTAGTGGTGCAAACAAATATTATCTGCAGGGCCTTTCTGCAACTGCAAAGGTGCTCTAAATCATCAGTAGTGGCACACAAATTATGAAATGTGCAACATCGGAGAATGGCCATAATTGGTGTATATGGCATTTTTATGGTCAAAATAGTGAATGCATGATAAATATTGTTAAGCTACTCTTGTGCAAAGGTTATCATACCAATTAATAATATGGACATATATAGGAATAATAAAATAGCAACAAAAATTTGCCCACCCTTTCGATTGCGATTGGTGGTCTGGCTCATGGACTATGGGGGGGACTCTATCAGCTGCTCCCACGAGAGGCATTTGACGCGTTTGACACCAACAAGGTTTAACTTTAAAACCAGATTAAATCATGGTTTAAGTTTAAATTCTGTTGCACGTTAACTGTGTTTTAATCACATGAAGGTGTGTGTGTGTTTGTGTGTGTGTGACTGTAATCACATGAAGCTGGCTCTAGAGTCTGTGTGTGTGTGTGTGACTGACTTGACACATAGTTAGTTAGTAGCTGCATCCTGTGTCAGTCTGATTTAGCTGTGTCTCTGTTTATAAACATTTAAACGAGCGCCAGGTGGATTGTTTATGAAGTTAACGAGCTCTGGCCTGAGGATCAAAGAGGTTACCACGGCGATAGGGGCCCCCGCAGGCTGAGACAGACAGAAACGTGGAGAAAAACAGCCATTTTCTGCCTCTAAACCGGTCTCACATTTAGGCTTAGGGTGAGAAAACGGTAACTCCTATCAGAACAAAACACAGATCACATTGCTCTAAGGACTTCCTGAAAATTTTTGTACGATTTGGTGTTTCTACAGTAAATATTTTGGCGACGCTGGCAGTTTTAAAACATCAGGCCGTTCTGCTTCTCTCAGAAAATATTTGTATTGGACTCAATGAGGAGCAGAGACAGACGTGGCCGCACTTAGAGGCTCAGAGTTTAAATTCTGTAAGTCTCTCTGATATTTTGAGCAGATTAACAGATCAAGGATGAGCTCGTCTACAACCGTGGCCGAAATTATGTGTCTAGAGTGTAAATTGTGGCCGTTTGGAGTTTGGATAGAGAAAAAATCTGGAGTTTTTCTGGCATCTCTCCCACTCTAACCGATGATGTCACCCACTCTGACACGAACATTCCGTGCAATACACACCCATTCTAATCTCATAATTTCTCCAAAAATGATCATGGTCATTGATCATGGATTGATCAAAAACTATATGACCTATCAAAACGTGGAGTAATACGACAATACACAAGACTTGTGTCTACTGTTTAAAGTTTAAATGGAGTCTCTAGGTGAAAGTATGCCTGAGCAGTAGACGTTTGTTAAACTCCAATGATTGGTCTTTTTCGCTCTTTTTTTTCCGCCCGTCCCATTGACTTCAATGCAAAATTTTTGCGCAGTTTTTCGCGACTTACGTCGCGAAAAATTCGTAAACTGTTGAGAAAAGTAATAGCACACCGATCCCAATCAAGCCGCACGTTTTGATATATAATTTATATAATTCGCCCGGGCACTGGTCCCTGCAGCTATTTCATAGCTGTTGGGACCAGTGCCCGGTGCGATTGCCCGCGGCCCTAATTAAAGTCCCAACAGCTGAAGCAACAGGAAGCAGGTTAAACAGTTACTTAGGCCCCGTCCACACAAATCCGTTTATTTCGAATCCGTATAAATACTTTATTGGATTGGCCTCGCGTCCACACGAATACGGCGTTTTCGGGGGGTGAAAACGGTATTTTTTGAAAATGGGTCCCAGAGTGGGAAAATTTGAAAACGCCGCCCCAACGTTTTCGTCTGGATGGCCAATACGGCTTTTTTCTGAAACGATGATGTCATACCCCCCGTCGCTCTACCTGTAACCTGAGACACACACACACCGCTGCAGCAGCTGCACAGTCTATGGACGTAACAACAGCGGCCGGGTCGCTCAGACGCTGCGTGTCAGAGTAAATATGACCATCAGTGATGATTAAACAGGCGCGATGCCTGCTCTGACTCTGTGAAACTAACCTGCTCTCTGGCAAGTTCACTTGAAGAAACCCTGAGTCGCACATCGAATATCAGGCTACACGTCACCGCTGACGTTCTCTCAGATCTGAACTATCCTCTTCCTTTTTATCACTTTGCAGGTTAATCAAACACCTTCCAGCAGCCAGAAAAAGATAAACTCACATTTTATTTGTCTTTCTTTCATTCCTACAGATAGCTACAAAAGTAACAATCATAGGCATGTAGGATATATATTTTTTCCAACAAAACAAATTCAAAGTTTGTGTAATTTGCATTGAGGATAACATTAAACACCCATGGGGGCACGCCAACAGATGCACATTTCTCCGTGCTGCGCCTCGGCCCCTCAGCTGTGTGTCTGTGTATCATGTGTAGCCCGTATGTGTGTGTAGCCTGTGTGAATGTGTGTATTAATCTCTTGCGTGCTCTGTGATGAATAACTAACTCTGTGTGATGAATAACACAAACCGCTGCAGAGCGCGAGCCTGGCACAGAGGTGCGCGCCCTGGCACATCTGACACAATCGGTTAACGACACCGAAAAGGAGGCTATTTAGCGTCCGACGTCTATGCAGGGCCGTTGCTAGGAATTCTGGGCCCCCTTAAAGAATACTAAAGTGGGCCCCTCCCCCTAACTTTTCCTTTTTTTTTTCTTAGACTACGTATGTATTATCGTTTTTTATTTAGCCTTCTTTGTTTTGATGCTAATGCAGCATTACACTGCAAAAACTCAAGTATCTTAGCAAGAATATTTGTCTTATTTCTAGTCAAAATGTAATTTCTAGTCAAAACAAATCTCATTATACTTAAAGTAAGACACATCATATTAAAAGTAGCTTGTTTTTAGACACTTTTTACTCCTTTCAAGCAGATTTTCACTTGGAATAAGTAGAATAAATTTGATAGTGGAGCAAGTTTTTCTTCCTTATTACAAGCACAAAAAACTTGCTTTCACTGGCAGATTTTTCTATTTATTGTGAATTTAAGTGAAAATGATCTAAAAACAAGTTAATTTTTAGGTGATGAGTCTTATTTTAAGTGGAAAGAGATTAGTTTTGACTAGAAATGAGACATTTGGACAGAAAATAAGACAAATATTCTTGGAAAGATGTTGAGTTTTTACAGTGTACTATGAGACTGCAGTGAAGTTAGTTTTAAGTTGGATATTTGACAGACATTCGCTCCTTCTCAATACATTAAAAATTCATAGAAAATATAAGACGTGTTCAAATGCAATAAAAACAGGTGTGTGTCATAGAGGAGGCTTAGCTCTACCATCCTGTGTTGATTTTGAGTCAACAGGTCACATGACCTGGGAGTTATTGATTGATTTCTATTTATTGTGAATTTAAGTGAAAATGATCTAAAAACAAGTTAATTTTTAGGTAATGAGTCTTATTTTAAGTGGAAAGAGATTAGTTTTGACTAGAAATGAGACATTTGGACAAGAAATAAGACAAATATTCTTGGAAAGATGTTGAGTTTTTACAGTGTACTATGAGTATTAGTCAGGGTCTTACGCAGAATAAATCAGTCATACAAAGATTAGACTACTGGGGTTTTTTATGGGCATCACTAGGCGCTGGGCCCCTAGAGTTATCATCACCTTTCTCCCCTATACAACGGCCCTGCGTCTATGTTAAAGGGATAGTTCACCCTAGAATGATATTTCGCTCATTATCTACTCACCCTCATGTGGACTAAGGGCTGGGAGAAGTTTCAGAGTCCTCCGTCCCTTCTCTGAGTTACAGGGGGTCTTGGTGTAGCAGTGCATGTCCATATAACGGTTGTAAAGGGACACCAGAGCTCTTGGGACACCAGAGCTCTTCGTAAAAAAACACACACAAAAAAACATCCAAATACCTCCATGCTGCTCGTATGTAATGTCCGTCTTGTGCTGAAGCCCCAAATTGCGTAATTGTCCCGAAAAAAATTAAATAAGTCTATATTTTAAGCTTGTTTGTAGCGGAAGCTTCTCGAAGCTCCTCTTCCTGGTCCGTCCAAATCTCGCGTGATTCGCAGTAACCGCACTGACGCCGGCGCAAATCACGCGAGATTTGGACGGACCAGGAAGAGGAGCTTTGAGAAGCTTCCGCTACAAACAAGCTTAAAATATAGACTTTTTTTTTTTTTTCGGGACAATTACGCAATTTGGGGCTTCAGCACAAGACGGACATTACATACGAGCAGCATGGAGGTATTTGGATGTTTTTTTGTGTGTGTTTTTTTACGAAGAGCTCTGGTGTCCCTTTACAACCATTATATGGACATGCACTGCTACACCAAGACCCCCTGTAACTCAGAGAAGGAGGACTCTGAAACTTCTTCCAGCCCTTAGTCCACATGAGGGTGAGTAGATAATGAGCGAAATATCATTCTAGGGTGAACTATCCCTTTAAGCACACGTTTTTTTTTAAAATTTTATTATTATTATTTATTAATAATGAGCGATGAGTCCCATGATATGCGCACCAGTGTTTGTTTGTAGAGCCCGGTTTAGGTGTGCACGCGTCGGGGGGGGGGGGTTATAATACATAAGTTGTGCTCTAACACAACTTAATACACGCCCAACCCCCCCCCCCCCCCCCGCCCCCCCCCCCGACGCGCGCGCGCACCCACGGGCAAAAACATAAATCGGCACCCATGATGCTAACATACTCTGTGAACCAGGTTTTCTTCGACTAATCCTGAGTTTCTACTCTTTATCTATTTTTCTGAAGCTTGCAGAATGAAAGCAGCGGCTGAGGATTATTATGAATATTTGATCATTCCTTGATGAGTATTTGTTTGATCGTTCCCGTTTTTCTGCGTCATCAGTTTATCTGAACAGCCGTCACATGGCTCATATGACACATCGTGGACACACGCAGTTCAGAGCAAATTGCACTTTTTTCTGTCTTTCTCTCTTTTTTCCATAAGGTAGGTTATCAGTCTATCAATAGGGCCTAATCAATGTAGTATGAAGAGACTCGATCCACAATAAATTTATTTCCAGTTGTGACTGATACATAGACTACATGCACAACCCTGTCATGCAGGGCCGGCTCTAGGCATAGGCGATATAGGTGGTCGCCTAGAGCGCCAACTGCTGGAGGGGCGCCGCCAGTCAAGGGGGAAAAAAAAAAAAAAAGATAATAATAATGATTTATGTCCGCTGCGCCCCCTCACTTAGTGTTTTCTGTGTAGAAAAAACCCCCCAAAACAAATAAATAAACAATGACAAACATGTTCCTAAATTGTGTATAGTCACACACACACAGCAGATACCTGTCTGCAGCAGGAATGCTCTCAAGCCGTTTTCTTGTTAGAAACGCCACATTTTTATTTAGATGTGTGGCACAAATGCCGGCGCGTTTGCGCGACCGTCTCAATATGTTTTTTTCTTTCTTCATATTTCGGTCATTTACGCAGTAGAAATACGGTTCAACTACTGTGATTGGGAGACTCTCCTCTTTCAAATACGCACGGCCGCACGCCCTTGACGACCTGTCAATCAAAACAACTGTGAAGCGCTTCGAAACAGCAGAGTCGTTCAGAGAGAGAGAGAGGGATAGAGAGAGAGAGAGAGAGAGAGAGAGAGAGAGAGAGAAGCAGTGAGGATGACGACGGTGCTTCAGAGGTTTAAAGTTCTGACTAATTTGATGAGGAAGATCATGAAAAAAGAAGAGAGTAGAGATTTCAGCCTGCTCAGACAGCAGGGCCAGTGGGCCACAGCTCCAGATCAGCTCCAGCTCTGTATTCAGACCTGCTGAGCTCTCAAACTAGTTTTTTTTTTTTTTTTTTACCTCTCAAACAGTACCACAGTGGCAACACATATAGGGTACATTATATAGGCTAAATATTGTAAATTCTGTGTGTTTTTTGTCTACTTAGTTGATATTTGGAGAAAATTTCTCATTTAGGGCTACACACATCTCATGAAGTTGAAGTCAATGAAGTCAATATTTAGCTTCTGTTATCCCACATTTGAGACATTTGGTGAGAATGACAGTTAGGCCTAACATTTATGCTCAAAAAGAAATTTCACAATTTTTTTTCCCACACTTATCGCCTTATATCATACAGTATATTCCACTGCTTTTGTGAAGCCCAGACTTTCGTATACCCATTTCAAGCACCACAACAGTTTGTTCTCATGATTATGAAGAGACTAATTTTTTCATGTCTTCACCCAGGATTTACTCAGTGCAATTTTACTGATTGTTGTGCAAGTTGTGTATCTCAGGGTCAGAGGGGACATAGAGATACACTGTTATGTTATCGTTATGATCATTATGATCATTGTTGGGGGGGCGCCTGAGAGTAATCTCGCCTAGGGCACCAAAATGGCTAGAGCCGGCCCTGCTGTCATGTTATAAAAAAAATGGACTGGTCCAGCCGGAGTCTACAAAATAAGGGCAAAGCAGACTGTTCTTTCTCAGTCTGTTGTGGCAAGTGCACTGTTCTTTTGTGTGGTGTGTTGAGGGACCAGAGCCCGTACCTCTGACCAAAACCGCCTGAACAAGCTGATCAAAAAGGCCAGCTCCACCAGTGGCATCTCTCTGGACTGTGTGGAGCAGGTTATTAATGTGAGGATGAAAGAATAAAAGATGTAGATAAATTCATTGATAATCAATCAGATGAGTTATGATTAATGATCAGTGTAGGAGCCATTTAGCTTTTATTTTGGTGTTCTGTTGGTGGCAGGGTTTTATTGTTGTAACTAGGGCTGACCCAAAAAAATCAAAGCTTCGAAGCTTCGTTCGTTGCCATGGTAATCGTTCATGAAGTCCGTGATCGATTGTTTTTTTTCTTCTTCCTTTTTTCCTTTTTGACACAGGTTGTCATCGGCAATTGCTACTTTAAAATGAGTAGGCGACTTGGCATCCTGGAAACCTGCCTGATTTTGGAGATATGCAGTGTTTGTTTGCCATTACTTTCCGCGGTTTGACTCGTCAGCGCGGAGCAGCTGGAGCTCGTCACCATGGCCATAGTGGGTTGTCGTCAGCACAGCTGCGGGAGTTGCCTGCCGTCACGTAGCTATTGGGGCTACAGGTCGTCAGCGGAGCAGCTGGAACTCATCACCGGTCGTCACCGTAGCTATTGGGGCTACGCCACAACGGAGCTGCGGGAGAGCTGGATGTCACCGTGGCTATTGGGGCCGCACAGACTGTGAAAGATGTGTGTTTTGACTGTTTGATTTAATGTCATGGCTCCTCCTGGTAGCCTATATATGTTTTTGAAATTGTTCTGTCTTCTGCCAGAAGCAATTTAGGGGCTGGTATGTAGGAGCCATTTTAGCTTTTATTTTGGTGTTCTGTTGGTGGCAGGGTTTTATTGTTGTAACCTCCGTGCACCGGAAGTGGCGTCACGCACTTCGGGTCACGGGGGTGATTTAAACTGAGGACAATTAGCGGCAGGTGTTGCTGGTCGAAGGCAAACAGTTTTTGACCGTGTTGATGTGTCGTTTTGTGTCCTGCCTCCACTACAAAAGAGGTATTTGTTGTTAATAAATGTTGTTTTTTACTATTGAAACCGGTTTGGGCACTAATTATTTGACCACACATGCATGCGTCCGAACACCATAGACCAGCCACCATGACCTTCTTTTTATCATTGGGATGGAAAGAAGGCAATACAATCAGTGTTTAAATGAGAAGTGGGACTTTGTCCTTCTGTTATTGGGCCTCAAAGAGCCCTGAGCTCTATCAGAGCATTTAATCCCTATGTCAGATCTACAGTGGAAGGAAACTAATTTCTTTTTGAACATTAAATCCTGTAAATCTGTTTGAACAGACACCACAAATGAAACAATCAACAGTGAAAATGGATACAACAGGTTCTGTTCTCAAGAACCAGCTGGAAATAAACTGGAACCTTAGAAATCTTTGGTTTTTCCAGAAATCTCAAATCTCCTGTCGTTCATCATCATCATCACTAATGTGACTTCAGCTTGGTGAAATATTTGTTGGAGACAGATGAAGCTTCTGTCATGTTCAAATCAGCAGCAGAAGATCTGTGAGTTTGATCATCATCAAGTTTATGATTTGAAGATAAAATATAGATTTTAAAATGATAGAACTTCTGTCCATCACAAACACTATGACTGGTCTCAACTTCCTCTTGTAGTAATAATAACACTGAGTCCTTTCTCTTCTCCAGTTCTTTGTTTAAATCCTCAACCAATGAACAATTGAAAATTCAAACATTTGAGCTGAATACAGAAAAAAACCTACGACAGCCAAACTGACCTCAAAATCTTCAGTCTACAGTTTGGACTCTCCAGTCCAGCACACAGAACCTTCACTCCTGAATCCTGCAGGTCGTTGTCACTCAGGTCCAGTTCTGTCAGGTGGGAGGGGTTGGACTTCAGAGCTGAGGCCACAATTTCACAGTGAGTCTCTGAGAGTCGACAGGAACGCAATCTGTGATAAGAGGAAAAATAAAATCTGTTCAAATAAAAATCTGATTTAAAGAGCAACTAAACCCCTAAACCACTTTTTTTCTGCTCAAAACAAATACATTTGGGTATGAAGTAGTGTTGTTGATTGATTCTGGTCCAACTCTTGACATTTTAGTAAAAATATTTCAATTTGGTGTATTTTGTAGTAAAAATGTAAGAGTGACTGCCCTCTATGGGTTGAAACACGGCTATTACAATCGAATTTTTCTATTGGCTGAGATGGAGGCCGCTGAAGTTTTGGAGGCTGCTTTCGTCACCGGCCACAAGCTCCCCGACCAATCAGCACCGGCTGCTGCCTGCGGCTAACAGCTCTGGTGCGGCTAACGGCTGCTAGCAGCTGGCTGGATGAGAATCATTAGCGGCTCTGCCCCGCCCGGCACGGCCGCGGAGACGGTGACTGTGGATGCACTGTGTCACGGCTCCGGCGTCTGCTCCTAGTAGTGTCCACGCTACTAGTGCTGTCAGAGTCGCTCGTTAGTAGCAGTAGTGGGGGGGGGGATTGGAGAGTACTCCTGGAGCCCCGCCCATAATCAAGGCATATTTTGAATTTCCAGCTTAGAGCACGTCAGCCAAAACTGAGGGGTTTAGTTGCTCTTTAAATATTGGTGAAAATACTGTCAGGTGGGAGGGGTTGGACTTCAGAGCTGAGGTCACAACTTCACAGTGAGTCTCTGAGAGTTCACAGTCACGCAATCTGTGATAAGAGGAAAAATAAAACCTGATTTAAATGGTGGTGAAAATACAGTTGGTGCACATGATGGTGCTACATGGAGATGTAATGGTTCAACTTCTCTCACTGGGATGATCCTCATGACTTGATTTGGTTGGCCCTTTTTAAAATTGAGTTTACTTCCTCATGAAGGAGCTCTGAGGCTTCCTCTTCTTCAATTATAGTCAACAACAACATCCAATGATATCGCTAATGAAAAACTGTTTATCTGAACTTGACTAAACTACTGATCTGATCCACTGATCAATAATAGAGAGATCATGTCTGGACTCACCGAGCCTTTCTGCAGTTCCTCACAGCTGGGATCAGTCTCTGTCGTCCCTCCTCTGATGTCTTGTACTTCTTCAGGTCCAACTCGTCCAGAACCTGCTCTGACATCTGCAGCATGTAGGCCAGAGCTGAACACTGGATCTCAGAGAGTTTCTCTTCTGATCTGTTCTCTGACTTCAGGAACTGTTGGATCTCCTGATGAACTGACTGGTCCCTCATCTCCGTCAGACAGTGGAAGATGTTGATGCTTCTGTCAGGAGAGATTTTATCACTGTTCATCTTCTTCAGGTTGTTGATGGTTCTCTGGGTGGTTATTGGACTGTTGTCTGTCTGACCCAGCAGACCTCCTAACAGCCTCTGGTTGGACTCCAGAGAGAGGCCATGAAGGAAGCGAACAAACAGGTCCAGGTGACCATTTTTACTGAGGAGGGATTTCTGCATGGCTCTCTGCAGGAAGTCATCCAGGGATAAACCTCTGTCATTATTTGAAAATTGTCTGTCTTCTTCTTCCTCTTCGTCATTGTCATTGTATTCTTCTTTTTCTTCTTCTTCCCCTTCTCCTCCTCCTTTTTCTTCTTCATCTTTGTCTTCTTCTTCTTCTTCTTCTTCTTCTTCTTCTTCTTCTTCTTCTTCTTCTTCTTCTTCTCTGGAATCATGTTGCTTGTTTTCTTCTCTCAGGAAGTTCTCCAGGACCTGTGTATTCCTGTTGGAGAAACAGTGGAACATGTAGACTGCAGCCAGAAACTCCTGAACACTCAGATGAACAAAGCAGTAGACTGTTTTCTGGAAGATCACACTCTCTCTTTTGAAGATCTCAGTACAGAGTCCTGAGTTCACCAAGGCCTTTGTGACATCCAGACCACACTGCTCCAGGTCTTCTTGGTAGAACATGATGTTTCCTTCCTCCAGCTGTTCAAACGCCAGCCTCCCCAGCTTCAGAAGAACTTCCCTGTTGGCCTCCATCAGCTCCTGTGGACTTGTCTCATGTCCTTCACCGTACTTGTTCTTCTTCCTCTTTGTCTGGACCAGCAGGAAGTGTGAGAACAGGTCCGTCGTGGTCTTGGGCAGCTCTCCTCTCTGGTCTGTGGTCAACATGTGCTCCAGAACTGTAGCACTGATCCAGCAGAAGACTGGGACTTGACACATGATGTGGAGGGTCCTGGACGTCTTGATGTGTGAGATGATTCTTCTGGACAGATCTTCATCACTGGACCTCCTCCTGAAGTACTCCTCTATCTGGGCGTCAGTGAAGCCTCGGACCTCTGTCACCCTGTCGACACATGTAGGAGGGATCTGATTGGCTGCTGCAGGTCTGGAGGTGATCCAGACCAGAGTCGAGGGAAGCAGATTCCCCTGGATGAGGTTTGTCAGCAGCACGTTGACTGATGACGTCTGTGTGACATCAGACACAACCTCCCTGTTGTTGAAGTCCAGTGACAGTCGGCTTTCATCCAGGCCATCAAAGATGAAGAGAAGTTTCCAGACAGCCAGCTGCTCTGCTGTGACCTTCTGTAATGTTGGATGGAAAACATGGAGCAGCCTGAGAAGACTCAACCGCTGATCTCTGATCAGGTTCAGCTCCCTGAACGAAAGCAGAACCAGCAGACTGACATCTTGGTTCTCCAAGCCCTCGGCCCAGTCCAGAGTGAACTTCTGCACCGAGAAGGTTTTTCCAACACCAGCGACGCCGTTGGTCAGAACCACTCTGATGGGTCTCTGTTGGACAGGTGAGACCGTAGAGACGTCCTCTCTCTGTTGGACAGGTGAGTCTTTAAAGATGTCATTGCACTTGATTGTGGTGTCAAGGAGGGTCTTTTTCATGGACGTTGTCTCCAGCTGTCTCACCTCATGTTGGGTATTAACTTCTTCACTCTGTCCCTCTGTGATGAAGAGCTCAGTGTAGATCCTGTTGAGGAGGGTTCCACTTCCTGTTTGACTTCCTGTTCCCTCAGTTCCTTCAGTCACTCGTTCACATCTGCTCCTCAGACTGATCTTATGTTGATCTAAAACCTCCTGCAGACCACCATCTGCTGAGAGACAAGAGACAGAGTCAGACTGAAGACAGAGAGTCTGACAATCTGATCAGATTATTTTCATCAGCTACAGAAAAACTACAGACAACAAAGAGAAGGTTTGAATCATCATCTTAAATGTCAGTGCTGTGGGATGGAACAATGACTCTGCAGAAAACAACAGGTCCTGGTTTCACTAATGACCACATCAGCAGACAGATGTTCAGTCTCACTTTGTACACAGCTGCTCTGATTGGCTGTCTGCAGCTCACCTCTGGTTCTGGGTCTTTTTCCACACTGGGGACAGGAGGGGGGTCCTGAAGAACCAGACTGGTCCCAGTCTGAGGTGAAGCACTGTCTGCAGAACCAGTGTCCACAGCTGGTGGAGACTGGATCCTTCAGGACATCCTGACAGAGACCACAGCAGGACAGCTGCTGGTCCACAGAGTCACCACTCCTCTTCCTCCTGTCAAGACATTTCTGGATCAACAACATGTCACAGTCACAGCTCCACATCTGTGCTCTGATTGGTTAACCACCTCAAGAGGGCGGGGCTTCAGTAACAAGAGGAGCAGAGAGAAAGAAAGTAGAGGAAGACAAGCATAGAAAGACGAGCTGAATGAAAACCTGGTCATGAACTGGTCTGGTTTCTAATTAAATTTTGACTGCAGCTGCTGAGGCTGAGCTTAAAGCCACTGAGGGGATGCGATAGGGGCTAACAGCTGACTGTCGTGTGTAGTGAAATCCAACTTCTGTTTGTCCTGTTACTGGAATATTTCGATGCTCACAGTTAAAACTCTCCATCAGCTGATTGTAGCAGTGTCTGAATCCATCTATGGAAAGTTTGGAAACTGTGGAGGTGGAGATCAGGCTGGTGTTGATGCACGAACTAACAAAACAGTAACATGAGGACGCTCTGCTTCACCAGTCTGATGGACAATGCGTGTGTTTATGTTTCTGTCTCCGAGGTTTGTAGTGAACCTGCACAGAGTTTGATGGATCTGGTTCCTGGTTTCTCTCTGTTGTTTTTATTCATATCACATCATTCACTGATCAGTTATCTGATGACAGAGGCATTGTGGGATCACTAGACAGGATGAAGGAGCATCCAGTGGAGGTTGGTTTCAGGGGCTGTTGGCTGTGGCTGAAGTAAAAGGACACAGTGAAGGCTGCTAAATGACCACTGTATTATGGAGCATGCGCACATGCATTGTCCGATTAAGGCGTATACATGCTGAAGAAAATCTATTTCCAATTGCATTATGTGGGTGTCTCAATCAGAATTGGAGAACTCCGATATTAGTCAGACTAACGCGTTTACATGCACTTCAGTTGTCCAGTTGTAGTCGGATTGAGGCAATAATTTGTTTTCTATAAGTCTCATGTTAACGTAGGCTACTGACAGTTAGATCCCAAGTCATCAGCTCTGTTAATCTGTAACCACCATCAGATACAGGAATAATACGACCTTTGATCACATCATATCATAAGTCAGTATCAATAAAGTAATAAGACAGAAGGACCAGGGAGAAGTTACTTCCTCTTAAAGAGACGTCGACTGCAGCAGCTCAACACACTAAAGTCAGCTCTGTTATAGTTTGGAGGTTCACAGGTTTGTAGCAGGTCTCTTACTGTGACTCTGAGGGTCCGGGTTCAGGACTGAAGTTTAGAGGTTGATCTCTGGACCCATCACTCCTCATGGACGGACAGATGGATCCTGGAGACTCTGCTCCGTCCTCGTCCACACAAACACTCATCTTCAGGACTTCAGTCAGTCTGAGAGGGAAACCAGAAACACTGACTGTCAGATAACACACACACTCACACTAAAAGAGTATACAGTATACAGTTTTTTTTTTTTTTTTTTTAAAGTATATTTTTTGGGGCATTTATGCCTTTATGGATAGTACAGTTGAGACAGACAGGAAACGGGGAGGCAGAGAGAGGGGGGATGACATGCAGTAAATGGCGCCCGACGCGGGACTCGAACCAGGGCCGACTGCAGCGAGGACTGTGCCTCTATACATAGGGCGCCCGCTCTAACCACTACGCCACGCGACGCCCCCAGTATACAGTTTTAATGTGTATTATTCAGCTCATCAGCTGTTGTTGATGACTTTTCACACAGGGACAAACTGACTCACACACTCTCACACTTAAATAATAACTATAATAATAATAAATTATAATAATGTTGTGTTAACTCACCTGCCTCAGACTTCAGTTTCCCTCCTTCTGCTCCGTTCATCTTTAAAATGGAGTCTGAACCGAGGCATACCTGGCTGCAGCCTGAAGGACAGGGGGAAAGTTCAAGGAAGGATAATAAACTCCACCTACATCTGATTACAGTTGTTTAATTGGAGGATTTGAACAGTCAGCCTTTACAATCACAACCTTTATACTATTTTACAATATTTTGGAAACATAGATATGACAGGAACTGTTCCTTTGTTAGCACGTTGTATCATGTTTAATATTCTGTCATGATTGTTGTGAGACAACATGAATCATCTGCAAACTATGTGTAATATTGTATGTTAATATTTTAGGACCCTTTTTTATTCTACTACATGTATCTGATAGTTGAAGTTACAATTAAATTCCCAGATTACTTTTTGAACTTCCTATTCAATGACAACCAGTTTATTATTTTCTTTTTAATTTTTGTGATGAACTGAAGGAACAAGTGTTTCTTTATGGGTTGAAAAAAAATCTTCCTCACCATTAAATAAGCTACTTGGATCAGCTGGAAAATGCAATATTTCTGAAAAGAACTGAGCTCATGAGAAGTTGACATTTTAGATATATGTAGACCTAACACAACAGGAAAAGTTCAACATAGCACCATTATCATCCACAGACTTTATTTCAGTGTGTGTTATCCACTTATAAGTCGTTTTTTTCATTCGAAATGTAAAATGAGAAATAACGTGCTATCTATGAAACAGACTTAACTTTTTTATCCAGCTTCATATAAATAATGTTGATGATCGTTGTGACAGAGAGAGGGAAGTGATTTGATACAGGTAAAAAGGTTTTACCCCTGTATTGATATTCAATGTGACTCCATGAATAAAAAGTGAGCTATAGGATACAGCAGTGGTAGAAGAGCTGCTGAGATATTTTAAATGAGCAGAGGCATTAAAAGTAAAATGAACTGAGATTATCGTTGCGTCCCACGTTCATCCTCTCTCTCTTTAACAAAGAAAAGCCAACAGGTGAACATAAACAGATGACCCCGCTCATAAACATGTGATGATCCGCTATTCCCTACTAATTACAACCGATATCCTCATTAACATAAAACATCAAAACAATAATCTTTAACTTTAACCTAAGAAAACGCTTAATTCATTCATGGCTCCTACACCTTTTCTTCTACAAATCAATATTCATGTCATCATGTCACTCAGGTGTGTTCAGGTGAACTACGAAGAATAAGGGACTCTTCTTCCCTCCACAGTCCACAGGGACAAACTCACTCACACACTCTCACACTTCAATGATAACTAGCAGCATAATAATAATGGTGTTGTGTTAACACTCACCTGTCTCAGACTTCAGTTTCCCTCCTTCTGCTCCGTCCACTTTAAAATGGTGTCTGAATCGAGGCGTAGCTACCTGGCTGCAGTCTGAAGGACGGGGCAAAGTTCAAGGATCAACATTTAAACTCCACCTACATCTGATTCCAGTGGTTTAACTGGAGGATTTGAACAATCAGCCTTTACAATCAGATGGCCAACCTGCCAGAAAATAAATCTCTTTTCTTTTTGTGATAACCAGATTTGTTACTTGATAAACATAAAGACTAATGCTATATTGGTGTGAACAGTGCTGTACGTAATGAAAGATGAATTAATGTTGTGGTGGAAGGTGGTCTGTGCATAGTGAGTATGTGTGGGTCTGTGAGCATCTATGTGTTGGAAATAGTGGGGATGAGCTGGAATGGACAATTGACCATTGATCTACTGGTAATGTTTATTATCAACTATCATTACGATCATTTTTTTTTCTTTTTTTAATGTAAAGTGTCTTTGAGCTTTTGGAAAAGCGCTTATAAATAAAATGTATCATCATCATTATTATCATTATTATTATTATTATTATATTATTATTATTATTATTATTATTATTAATGGAGCTGCTGGGAACTTTCACAAGAGGACTATAATACATGATTGTTTACTTGCACCTTGCGATAATTTATTGTAGCCTAACTGTCTTGTAATGTGATGTTGTGAAGCACATTGATCTGTATTGTGCATGAAATGTAGCTACTTTATGAATAAAATTCGAATTGAATTTAATATAAAGTATTTACATCAATGCATATGAATACATTTTAGATTTGTACAAGTGTTTTTCTTTTCTCTCCCTCTCTCCTTCAGTTCAAAGTTTTCCCACTGTAACTTTACCTTCTCTACGTCTGTGACGCATGGGACATGACGCTGGCTGTGATTGGCTGTTTCTTACCGCAATGTCAAGCGGGAATGTAGTTTTCCCCACTCAGCCGACGAAACGTAGCTCTATCACCACCGGATGCTGTTATTTTCCATTGATTGTGATATTAGTATCGATCTTTTCTGCAAATATTGTTTACAGTATTTTTTTTTTACCTGGGCTTCCTCTTGACCCTGCACAGCTCCACTCTGGACCCGTCCTCTCCTCCTGGCTGCTTCGTCTCAACAATGTAAATAAAACCCACCAGAACAGTCCGTAAGTACTTGAACCTGCTTTCTTCTGTGTCATATAATATTCGTTGACTGAAATATTGCTCCGTTTGTCGTTTAGGGAGAAAAAATCGCTACGAAATGATGTAAATATTCACTCAACTGCCCACAGTTAGCTAGCTAAACGGCTCGCTAGCTAGCACGGCTAACAGTGACAACATTCATATAGCTGTTAGCTAACGTTAGCTCGTCTCATACCGAGGGCAACTCGTGTGCTTTACATAAAAATAAAACATGTAACAGTAAGAATTGGAAACGAAAAAAAACAAACATTAAAAATTAAGATAAAACCCAAAATAGTAAAATTTGGAAACATTAAACATACAATTAAAAGCAAGAAAAAATAAGTACAGAACAAAGAGAGGAAATGTATACAATAACATAAACACTAGACTTAAACAGAGCATTTAATATGAGTTTGCAGCATGAAATATTGATTTGTATTAGGCTACAACAATTAGGATGACTTACAGTGCAAATCCAAGATTAAGATTTAAAATTCTTTAAAAGAGCTCAGCCATAATGCACAAATGTTTTTAGCCTGGATGTTAAAGTGCTCACAGTTGGGTCTGATCTCAGTTCTGCTGGTAGTTTGTTCCAGTTGTGTGCAGCATAACAGCTAAATGCTGCTTTACCATGTCTGGTCTGAACTCTGAGCTCCACTATCTGACCTGAGTCAGTAGATCTCAGAGCTCTGCTGGGTTTATACTCTACTAACATGTCATTCATGTAGTTTATACTCTACTAACATGTCATTCATGTAGTTTATACTCTACTAACACGTCATTCATGTAGTTTAGACTCTACTAACATGTCATTCACAGGGTTCTTACAGATCCTTAAAAAGTCTTAAAAGGCATTGAACTCATTAATCTAAAAACAAGGCCTTAATTGGCATTAAAATGTCTTAAATCAATTTTTCAAAAGTCTTATAAATGTTAACACATGGTAAGTGGTATTTTATGGTTGTAATTAGTCTCAAATCTCAAAATAATTGGTAACATTCCGACAGAGATGTTTTATTTATTATTTTTATTTTGAAAGGACAGCTGGAAAGAGACACAATTCAATGTTCATGTAGCAGTCACTTTACCTTGGATCACATAGGAAAGTGGGTCAAATTGTCCCTAACCCTATTGATGTGCTGTTTTTTTTTTCTTTTTTCTGCATTTGTGTTTATTGTGAAGTCGGTCTTAAATTTCATTTCAAGTGGCTTTAAAAAAGTCTTAAAAAGTCTTAAATTTAACTTGGCTTAAGCTGTAGGAACCCTGCATTCATGTATTCTGGACCTAAACTAGTAGCAGAACTTTAAAATCTATTCTGTAGCCGACTGGGAGCCAGTGTAAAGACTGAAGAACTGAGGTGATGTGCTCAGATCTCTTTGTTCTGGTTAAAACTCCAGCTGCAGCTGTTTGATATAGCGTACGATAGACGCAACATAACACGTCAAACTGTGACAGTCACTCAGTTCAGGAACTGCATTTATGACTTGGAACAATTGATAACGGTTTGTGAGCCTGTATCCGACACACAGCTCACAGAGGAGCACAGCGTGAAGACGGCAGCATCACTACACATCTGAGCACTGGTTCACATGGGACATTCATCAGCTCTGTGAGTAACTGGACTTTTTGAACCTCTAAGACGAAGACTTTCAGACATGGTGTAGGACTTGAATTAGTTTAACAGTCTAGTGAAAGTCACATACGCATATTTGACTTGTTATTTTATATGTTGTGGGTTTTAAAGGGATAGTTCAACATTTTGGCAAATTGGCCCATTGCCATAATCGCTATAGTCATAGCAGTAGGTTCGTTACCTTTAATTGTAGGTGTAAGCTATTTTCAGTACAGCGGAGCGCAGCAGCTGCTCAGAGCTACGCTATGGAGGCTAAGGGAATTTCTTGGTTTCCCTCATTAAACTCATCAAATACAAAATCCCAAAACTCCATAGCGCTTTTGTAGACAAGTTGTGAGCTGCACAACCACCACGCTATGAGATAATGATGGAACGATACGAAACGGAGCCGTTTTCGAGGTAAATTCATACAAAACCGCTGATGCGCGTTGCGTTCAGGGACAGTTTTTCAGCAAGCAGTCTCCGTATTTACCCTGTATTTACCTCGAAAACGGCTCCGTTTCGTATCGTTCCGTCATTATCTCATAGCGTGGTGGTTGTGCAGCTCACAACTTGTCTACAAAAGCGCTGTGGTGTTTTGGGATGTTGAATTGGATGAGTTTAATGAGGGAAACCAAGAAATTCCCTTAGCCTCCATAGCGTAGCTCTGAGCAGCCTGCTGCTGCGCTCCGCCGTACTGAAAATAGCTTACACCTACAATTAAAGGTAATGAACCTACTGCTATGACTATAGCGATTATGGCAATGGGCCAATTTGCCAAAATGTTGAACTATCCCTTTAAACACAGTTATCGTATCTGTATAATTTGCTAACATGTTCAGGATGTTTAGAGGATGTTTTTGTGACATTATGAGTAAGTTAAAGCAAAGTTAATTTGCAGAGAGTAAAACAAAGTGTGTGACCGAGTCCCCACTCAGTGATGCTAGTAACTCGTAGCCGGTCCCGAGTGCTGCCGCCATCTTGTGTCTAGTGTAAGTCACGTACGCATTTAATCAGATATTTTGTCCTGTGAATCACGTCTCTGTCGAGTCCTGTTAGCTAAGGTAGGAGAGAAGTAATAACAAGCAAAACGTGCAGTGAAATAACTGATACAAAGTCATAAAATTAGTGAGATGAACAGAAATAATTTACACATTTCATTCTGATTTCAGGCAATGTTTTCCACATGCGCTACCTGAGCTGGTGTGACGGTTTCTTCTCTGGAAACTCCACGGTGAGTTAATTAACGATGCTAACAAGCTAATCATGATGCTATCTATCTGACTCCTGTCATGTGCGGTGTGGAGGACGAGTAGAAAGTATTTTGAGAAGTAATAATGTGTTTTAAAATGTCTGTGTTGATCAGTTTGAATGTGTCTTATATTAAGTTTAAAATATTGTTGTAAATCTACAAGTTAATTTATCATTTAGTTCAAGTAAAATCATCTTAATTCTAGAGTAAAGGAGTGATGTGAACAATTCATATAAAATGTGAATATAATTTGTTTTTAGGTTAAAATCGATTATGGATAAGACCAGCATTAATGAAGAAAACACTTAATAAATATCTTTGTCCTGTACTATTTATACAGACTGCTGGTGTTTATGATCCTGGATTTAACATTTAAGAAATCCATGTGAAGCTGAAGGCAGCCAGAGAGGGTTTTCTGAAGGACTCATGAAGTGGTGTGGCCAGCTGCTGCAGATTCACTCTGTGGATTCACATCTGGACTTTACAGGATTCACAGGTAGGAATGAACATTACACACTCATTTAGCTGACATGGGTAGTGAAGAGAAATACAAGTAACAAGTGAAACAAGGAACATATAAGGACATTTTAAAAAGTTTTGTGTTTGGGGTATATATTTTTTAACTGTTGCTACTAACTCTTCACAACATACAATGTAAATTTCCTCCCTATTTACTCATCAGAACCTCGTTAATAAGTTATTTTGATTATAACTCAAACAACTTCAAACTAGAACAACCTGAAGTCCATTCACTCTCCTGCTGTGGAAGACTTGACTCTTTATTAACAGTCAAACCACACTAGTGCAGTTTCACTGTTTATTAGTGTCATGTTTGTCTCTGTCCTTGTATTGATGACTGAACACAGAAGAGGGAAATGTTCACTGAATTCATCCGACCGTCAATGATGATTGAGGGTTTATTTCCATACGCACGCGTTGCGTATAAACTACGACTGTATAACTGAAGACTATGGAAACAAACAAAGGTCATGCACCGTCTATACAAGTTTTTGTGTGTATTTCCGGTCAGGCTTTTCCGAGCACGTGAACTCTGTGTCCCCACGCTCCTGTTTGCTCCTGAATGCATCAGTGTGCATCCATAGAAATGTAAGTAACACATTTAAAATTGCATCTCATTGCAGGTGAGTGTTTTTTTTCCTTGCATAGTTAATAGTTGTGTCTATCATACTGTGATTCTTAGCTTGTGGTAATGTGAGTGGCATTTTGCTGCTGTATGTTCTGCAGACGTGCAAGTCTTTTTCTTTGTTTTATTCTGAATACTTATAATATTTCACTAGATACGTATTGTCACAGAATCACGCTCAGATTCAAATAATCCTTTTGACTAAACGGTCCAAGCCCAAACCTGAACTCTGCGTCTCCGTATTCACGCCCTCACCTGAACATCAGCTACTGTTCCTACTGGACACACTGAAGTGATGGACGGCTGCCACACCTATAGAGACACATCTCACTGTCTCTAAGTGGCATCAGCTGCTTTAAAGAAGCAGTATAGTAGAGAGGTCGTGTGTGATATAGTTCAGTTTAGTTCAGGTGGTGTAAGTCCGGTCTTATTACTGCACGTTGTTCTGATATAATGATTGTATGTAACAACACGTTCAGTGCAGCGTTATCCAGCCACGTGTCTCCAGACGGTCTATTGTTATTATTACTGTACATTTAGAGATGATGATGCTGCTTATGTTTTGATTTATTATTCATGTTAACTGAAGAATCTCTGAAATGTTTTGGTTCATAGTACTTTCTAGCTTGTGTTGTAGCTAATTGTTAGCTACTGGATACCTGTGTAGTAGGTGTTCTTACTGCTGTTCAGTCAACTGTTACTAATCAGTATTTTGTATTGATTGTCATGCACATACACACACAGACACTCACACCTTTGCAGACTAGAGGAAAAGACCAAAATCGTCTGAGGAGTCATCTTTTATTCCAAGTCTTGGGGGAACTGAGAGTGAAGACTTCTGACCGATGCACTCTGTGATTATTACTGTGAGTATCCAGCATGTAAATATTAAGCTTGACAACAAACTGCTCCCTCAAGCCATGTGATAATAATGTGAAAATATATTTATAACATGATGCAGTTTATTGTTTGTTTGGGTGTGTCATTAACCACTTCAATCCAATCCAATCCATTTTTATTTATATAGCACGATTGAAACAAACACAAGGTTTCCAAAGTGCTGCACTTGATACAATATGAGGCATTTATAACATTTATATATAACAATATGAGGCATTTATATATAACATTTATATATAACAAAGCAATTAACAATATATAACACTGTTAAAACTGGCTTTGGGTACAACAGAAAAGGACAGCTAACATTGTTTTTCAGCATTTAATTTCAATAATAAGAGTACTCACTGCATTAGATTCTTTCAGGTTACACTTGTATCTGCAATATGATCAGTTAATAAATTACAACACAAGCCTATTTCATAAACAAGGACAATTCAAAGGTCTTTACAGAGAATAAAAAGGAGGAAACTCTTCATTGATCTTGTCATAGTTGTGTGGGTGTTACCTTTGATAGTTTCTTTCAGTCTTTTTTGAGTTATTTGACCTTTTTGCCACTTATTTGACACCTTTTTACGCTATATTGCTGTTTAACACATCCAGGATAACTCTCAGTTAACTGGATCAACTCAGGTAACACTGGGTTTTCCTCTCTGGCGTTGTTCAGTCTTTTGTCCCTGCCAGGATCCTGTAGTAGGAATGATGACTCAGTGTTTCTAGTGATCTCATTGGTCGGTAGTTGTTTTTTTGACAGGTTTTGATCTGATCCTCTGACGTTAACCTGCTACACAGCAGGTGAGGAGCTCAGCATCTGTTTCCATGGTGATTCACCCCGGTAAGTGAACAACCATCATAGAAGTAAAAGTAAAAACCTGAAGTTACCTTGATAACTTTAAATCCTGCCTCGTGGTATAGAGTTATTCTGTCTGACCAACTCAAAGCCCAAAGACATTCAGTTTAATCAATCATTAAAATATAATAAATCATCATAAAAATGCCAAATATATAAGTTGTTGTTGTTTCTTCTCTCCATAGTAAAAAATTTTTTACCATCTTGATCGAATCGACTCACCTTTCTGCAGTGACCGGAGTTTGTCCAGTAGGTGGCAGCAGAGACACACACACAAACATAGAGCTTGAAGTTTGCCAGATATGAAAATCACCAACAACAATCACCAACCAACAAGAATTACAACATGCTGGACTGTTTCTTGCTCATTACCACACATACATACACACATTGCATCCTCCTTAAATATATAAATAAATAAATAAATAGGCCTAGACACTACACACACACTAACATCAGCACTATATTTTGATCAATGTATTGAATGAATGTCTATGTATCCTTGATAAAACAGAGGCTTCGTTGTGAATCAGAATTTCTTTTTCTCCTGAAGCTCCTGTAGATCTGACCGGCCACCGTCCGCCTCAGGAAACACTCACCGACAGAGTTTACGAGTCTGATCGTCACTGACACTATAGTGTTGAATGTTGTAGTGTTTGAATCAGGAGGCGCTCGGGGACGGCGGTGTGCAGCGCCTGCTTCACGCTCTGGAACCGCGACTCTGGAGGAGAAACACTGAGGTTTAAAAACGTCACCGACAGACAGACAGACCGACTCTCTGCAGGCGAACCGACGAGTCTGAA
>NC_140907.1:39313579-39423092 GCF_045865225.1 Trachurus japonicus
ACATGTTTTTCTATACTTTTCGGTACCAACATGTTGGTATCGTGACAACACTGTAGGAAACTAAAGAAGACGAAGGAGTGAGGGTGAGTCTGTGATGACCTCGTCCTCCTCCCTGCTCGTAACCGATGACGACGACGATGACAAACAGGAAGTGGAGTCAGTCTCTGAACTCTGTTTAACCCCCCGGTCGGTCGGTCGGTCGTCTCCTCCTCCTCTGATTGACTCAGTTGCCTTCAGGCTCCAGCTACAGACTCTGGAAACCTCAGCGCTCGGTTTAAAATGTTACCAAATAAAATATAAAACAACAAAACTGAACCAGCTGAGTTTAAAGTTTAACAGCAGCAGCTTCACGGCCGCAGGTCAAACCAACACTGGACAGAGAGAAACAAACGGTGACATGACGACGCTGAGGCCGGAGGTGGAGACAGTGGAAACTTCAGCCTGTGTGGAAATCAAACACACCCAGACAGCCGGTGACGAAACACAGGGTTTCATTGAACAAAGTCACCACGACGACCAACTCCCACTGGAGCGGAGGACATGTTCAATATCAGACCAATACGATCTGATCAATGAACTACTACTGATACTGATCAATCAATACCAAACAGAACAATAAACAACAACACAACCAGTAACCAAATGTCACGGTCCAAGCTGATTGGCTGAGCTGAGTGGGACCAGATCAAACCACAAACAGCTAAAACATCACAAGAGATTTTCATTTCTGAGCTCAACCAGACATTTAAACTGATTTTTTTTCCCATATTGAAGTGTCTAATTCTGTTTAAATATAACAAGTTTTGTATGTTGCGGTAAAAAAAAAAAAAAAGAAGGATCGTTGATTCGGTGGAAACCCGGCTTCACAGGCGGGGTTAGGGCACAGAGTAACTTGTGGTGCAACAGATCACAGCTGATCCGTGATCAGCACACAAGTGGTCCGCGGATCGATCAATTAAAAAAAAAAAAAGGTGTGTGTGTAGAGTGGGGACGCATACGCGCACCGTGGCAGCCGAATGAACGGGCAATTTAAAAAAAACTCTGCTTGTATATTTGAAGCTGCAGCTTTACCTTGTGCACAACAATAACTGCATGTTGTTTTATCAACATGTGTACTACTCTGAACGTTGCGACGCACCACGTTAATTTGCCTCATTAAAAACATTCGAACGTCAGTTTCCACCATCGAATGTTCTCATTTTGACTAACATTCGAATTGTATTCAAATAGCGAAGTTCGTTCTGACAGCCCTAATAGTGAGTGCTGAAAGATCTACAAGTACATTCCAAAAAAACCAAAGTGTCTTTTAAAATAGTGGTTCCTAACCTTTGTTGGTCAGTTTTTTTTTTTTTTTTAACTTTTCATTTAGCCTACTAGACATTTCAGGTGTATTTAATTTTTTTTTTTTATATATTCGGCCTTGCTTTTCACTCATTCCACCAAATACCGTATGTTGCTTTTTTTTTTGCAGTATCAGACCTGCTGATGGTTATTAGATAGTTATTAATTATGTGTAGTCGTCATGCTGGTCCCATCTTACACAACGATGTGTGTTGTCAATGAACAAGCAGCTCTACAGAACCAGGATGTAAGAAGCTGCTGCATGTTTAAACAGCATCTCCTTCATTCTCCTGGTAGTAATAGATTACATTTATATAGTGCTTTTCACCCAACACCCAAAGTGCTTTACAGCAACCATTATTCATTCACACCAGTGATAGTAAACTAGGTGTAGCCACAGCTGCCAATGTGCACCAAACCACCACCATCATTCATACACATCCACATGAGGAAAGGTGGGTAAGGTGTCTTGCCCAAGGACACTACGACAGAGACTGGGGCAGAGCGGGATTCGAACCGCCAACCCTCTGGTTACTGGACGACCCGCTCAACCGCCTAGCAGGCTGTTTAAAGCTGTACAGAAACGGCCGTTTGTCCTGTTTGTCGCGCTGAGTTGTCAATTCGAATTTGATTGGTCGTTATCGAGCGGGCGGGATATTCAAAGCTTGGGGCGAGACCGAGCTCCGTGTGTGTATCTCAGATGTTTGAATGACGGATTATGGATCCAATATCAGTGGCTGGTGAATCGTGTACAGGATGACGTATAATCTGTGCGCATTATCCAATGCGAAAAAAAAAACACCACACTTTCATCCATCCATCCATCCATTTTCATCCGCTTATCCGGAGTCGGGTCGCGGGGGCAGCAGTCGGAGCAGGGATCCCCAGACTTCCCTCTCCCCGGACACTTCCTCCAGCTCTTCCGGGGGGACCCCAAGGCGTTCCCAGGCCAGCCGAGTGACGTAGTCACTCCAGCGTGTCCTGGGTCTTCCTCTGGGCCTCCTCCCGGTGGGACATGCCCGGAACACCTCCCGAGGGAGGCGTCCGGGGGGCATCCTATACAGGTGCCCGAGCCACCTCAGCTGGCTCCTCTCGATGTGGAGGAGCAGCGGCTCTACTCCGAGCTCCTCCCGGGTGACAGAGCTCCTCACCCTATCTCTAAGGGAGCGCCCCGCCACCCTGCGGAGGAAACTCATTTCGGCCGCTTGTATCCGGGATCCCGTTCTTTCGGTCATGACCATAGGTGAGGGTGGGAACGTAGATCGACCGGTAAATCGAGAGCTTTGCCTTTCGGCTCAGCTCCTTCTTCACCACGACGGACCGATACAATGACCGCATTACTGCGGCCGCCGCACCGATCCGCCTGTCGATCTCGCGCTCCGTTCTCCCCTCACTCGTGAACAAGACCCCAAGATACTTAAACTCCTCCACCTGAGGCAGGAACTCTCCCTCGACCTGGAGGGTGCAAGCCACCTTTTTCCGGTCGAGAACCATGGCCTCGGACTTAGAGGTGCTGATTCTCATCCCAGCTGCTTCACACTCGGCTGCAAACCGCCCCAGTGCATGCTGAAGGTCATGGCCAGGGGCCAACAAGACCACATCAGCAGAGATGAAATCAAGTGGCTCCCGAACCGTACCCCCTCCGGCACTTGGCTGCGCCTAGAAATTCTGTCCATAAAAATAATGAACAGAACCGGTGACAAAGGGCAGCCCTGCCGGAGTCCAACACATACCGGGAACAGGTCTGACTTACTGCCGGCAATGCGAACCAAGCTCCTGCTCCGGTCATACAGGGACCGTACAGCCCTCAGCAGAGGGCCTCCGACCCCATACTCCCGGAGCACCTCCCACAGGATGCCACGTGGGACACGGTCGAAAGCCTTCTCCAAGTCCACAAAACACATGTGGACTGGTTGGGCAAACTCCCATGCACCCTCGAGCACCCTGCGGAGGGTGTAGAGCTGGTCCAGTGTTCCACGGCCAGGACGAAAACCGCATTGTTCCTCCTGAATCCGAGGTTCGACTATCGGCCGAATTCTCCTCTCCAGCACCCTGGAATAGACTTTCCCGGGAGGCTGAGGAGTGTGATCCCCGGTAGTTGGAGCACACCCTCCGGTCCCCCTTTTTGAAGAGAGGGACCACCACCCCGGTCTGCCAGTCCAGAGGCACTGTCCCGTGATGAGGCACTGTCCCCGACTGCCACGCGATGCTGCAAAGGCGTGTCAGCCACGACAGCCCTGCAACATCCAGAGACTTGAGGTACTCAGGGCGGATCTCATCCACCCCCGGTGCCTTGCCACTGAGGAGCTTCTGGACTACCTCAGTGACTTCAGCTTGGGTGATGAATGAATCAACCTCTGAGTCCTCAGCCTCTGCTTCCTCGACGGAAGGCGTGCCAGTGGGATTGAGGAGATCCTCGAAGTATTCCTTCCACCGTCCGACGATATCCCCAGTCGAGGTCAACAGCTCCCCTCCTCCACTGTAAACAGTGTTGGCGGAGCACTGCTTCCCCCTCCTGAGGTGCCGAATGGTTTGCCAGAATTTCCTCGAGGCCGACCGGTAGTCCTCCTCCATGGCCTCCCCGAACTTTTCCCAGACCCGAGTTTTTGCTTCCGTGACCGCCCGGGCTGCTGTCCGCTTGGCCTGCCAGTACCCGTCAGCTGCCTCGGGAGTCCCCCGAGCTAGCCAAGCTCGGTAGGACTCCTTCTTCAGCTTGACAGCATCCCTTACTTCCGGGGTCCACCACCAGGTTCGGGGATTACCGCCGCGACAAGCGCCGGAGACCTTACGGCCACAGCTCCGGACGGCCGCGTCAACAATGGAAGTGGAGAACATGGTCCATTCAGACTCAATGTCTCCGGCCTCCCTCGGAATCTGGTCAAAGCTCTCCTGGAGGTGGGAGTTGAAGACCTCCCTGACAGGGGATTCTGCCAGACGTTCCCAGCAGACCCTCACGATACGTTTGGGTCTGCCAAGTCTGACCAGCTTCTTCCCCTGCCAGCGGATCCAACTCACCACCAGGTGGTGATCAGTTGACAGCTCAGCCCCTCTCTTCACCCGAGTGTCCAAGACATACGGCCGGAGGTCAGATGACACAGCTACAAAGTCGATCATTGACCTCCGGCCTAGGGTGTCCTGGTGCCACGTGCACTGATGGACACCCTTATGCCTGAACATGGTGTTCGTTATGGACAAACTGTGGCTAGCACAGAAGTCCAATAACAAAACACCGCTCGGGTTCAGATCGGGGAGGCCGTTCCTCCCAATCACACCTCTCCAGGTAACACTGTCGCTGCCCACGTGGGCATTGAAGTCCCCCAGCAGAACGATGGAGTCCCCGGTTGGAGCACTTTCCAGCACCCCTCCCAGGGCCTCCAGGAAGGCCGGGTACTCTGCACTGCCGTTCGGCCCGTAGGCCGAGACAACAGTGAGAGACCTATCCCCGACCCGAAGGCGCAGGGAAATGACCCTCTCGTTCAGTGGGGAGAACTCCAACACATGGCGGCTGAGCTGGGGAGCTATGAGCAAGCCCACGCCAGCTCGCCGCCTCTCACCATGGGCAACTTCAGAGTGGAAGAGAGTCCAGCCTCTCTCAAGGAGTTGGGTTCCAGAGCCCAGGCTGTGCGTGGAGGTGAGCCCGACTATCTCTAGCCGGTACCTCTCAGCCTCCCGCACGAGCTCAGGCTCTTTCCCCCCCAGCGAGGTGCCATTCCATGTCCCTAAAGCCAGAGTCGTTGTCCGGGGATTGGGTCGCCGGGGCCCCCGCCCACGGCTGCCACCCAAAACACACGGCACCGACCCCTCATGGTCCTTCCTGCGGGTGGTGGGCCTACTGGAAGGCGGGCCCACGTCGCTCCTTTCATCCCGGATTTACTCAAAAATAGAATTTTGCACAGAGCCAGACCCAGAGTGGGCTCAAATTCAATTTTCTTTTCTGTACAGCTTTAACAGGTGGAGGTCGACCATGAACATCCTCCTCCAGAGTCTAGTAGGGCTGACCCGATTACCATATTTTGATAATCATAGCGTAAATAATGAATTATGGCAAACAAACACATGTCTCCAAAGTCAGGCAGGTTTCCAGGATGCCAAGTAGCCGACTCAATTTAATGTAACAGTTGCCGATGAGAACCGGTGTCAACAAAAACAATCGATCACGGACTTCATGATCGATTACCATGGCAACGAACGAAGCTTCGATTTTTGGGGGTTCAGCCTTACAGTCTAGTTAAACCTCTGTCATCCAGAGTCTGGAGGATGTTTCTCTTATTTAACTTTTATTTTAACAGGGTAGATCCATTGAGAGCGAGCTCTCTTTTTCAAGGATGCCCTGTAGCACACAGAGATCACAGAAGATCAAACATCAAAACAGCACAATCAAATACAGTTCTGAAAACAAGAGTAGTAAAATCACTAACTGAAGCGAGTGCACGTCTGAGTCTGAGCCCCCAATGCTGTGGTGAGAAGTAGGTTTTTGAAAGCCTCAAGTGAGATAAGTCTATTGATTTTCAGTGAGTTTTGTAATTTATTCCATCGGTGTGGGGCGTAGAAGGAGAAGGCAGTGTGTCCTCGTTCTGAGTCTGTGTGAGGGAGGTGGAGTCTGATGAGGGGCTGTCTGTCTGTGGTTTCCTCCTCTGGAACTCTGACCAGCTGGGCAGTCTGTCTCAGATCATCTGTCACTAACTTTTATCTTCACAGCGCCACTAGTGTCGTCACTCTGAGGAGAAACTCTCAGAGTGACGACACTAGTGGCGCTTTTCCACTACACTTTAACGGCACTGCTCAGCTCTACATGGCGCGGCTCGGCACTGCATGGCGCGGCATGGCTCGGCACTGCTCGGGACTAGATGGCGCGGCGTGGCTCGGCACTGCTCGGCACTGCATGGTGCGGCACAGCTTGGCACTACATGGCACTACATGGCGCGGCTCGGCACTGTATAGCGCGGCTCGGCATGGCGCGGCACTGCTCGGCACTACATGGCACAAAGGCTCTGCATGGCGCGGCGTGGCTCGGCACTGCTCGGCACTGTATGGCGCGGCTCGGCATGGCGCGGCACTGCTCGGCACTACATGGCACAAAGGCTCTGCATGGCGCGGCGTGGCTCGGCACTGCTCGGCTCTGCATGGCGCGGCACAGCTCCACATGGCGCGGCGCGGCTTGGCACAGCTCGGCTCTGCATGGCGCGGTACGGCTCGGCACAGCTCGGCTCTGCATGACGCGGCACGGCTCGGCACAGCTCGGCTCTGCATGGTGCGGCACGGCTCGGCACTGCTCGGCACTGCTCGGCACTAGATGGCGCGGCATGGCTCGTCACTGCTCCGCATGGCGTGGCACTGCTCGGCTCTGCATGGCGTGGCACGGCGCGGCACTGCTAGGCTCCGCATGGCGTGGCACGGCCCGGCACTGCTAGGCTCCGCATGGCGTGGCGCGGCTCAGTACTAAAAATGGTACCTGGTACTAGGGCTAGTGGAAAAGCAGTTTCCGGGCTCGTGGCTGTGAGCACCCAACTCAATAGGGTTTGAATGGAAAGTAGACGCCCAGAGCGCTGACAACGCGCCTGGTGGACACGGCCCCTAAGACTGTAGACCACTTACAACAGAATTCAAAATAGGCTGGGATAATAAATCAAAGGAAAAGTTTATCAAAAAAGAAATATTGCTCAACTCTCCAAAAACAAAAACTACAGTCTGTACAGACAGTCATGACATGTGCCTCAGCTCATTTGATTTTGTTTTTAAGACTTTATAAAGTCGTGAAAAGACTTTTTAATACTTTTTAAGGGTCTTAATTTTCCCAAAATTGATTTATCACCTTTTAATACTTTTCAAGACCCCGCGGATACCCTGTTTTTACCTTGAAACATTCAGTTTTCCTGTTTGTTGATTTTTCTCACATGAACCTGCAGCTTTAGCACTCAGTCGCATCTCTTTTAAAGTTGTGTTTTAATTCATTTTTCCAGCAGAGTTTGTTATATTTCCTGACCATTTAATCTCACACACAGCACGTGACTTATTAGTCGATGCTTCTTCTATAAAATCTAAAAAATATCTCTACACGCTGCTGGAGAAGAGACGACAGAACAGTCGACTTCCTCCGGCTTCCTGCTGCTGCTCTGGTTTTGCTTTGACGGGTGGAAACAGATGAGGAATTTCAAAATAAAGGCGCGTTCATGAGATGATAATATGTCTAGGGCTGCAACTAACGATTATTTTCATTATCGATTCATCTGTTGATTATTTAAACGATTAATCGATTAGTTGTTTGGTCAATAAAATGTTGAATAATATCAACCAGTGTTTCTCAAACCACCAGACGACATCGTCCTCAAATGTCTTGTTTTGTCCACAAACCAAAGAGAGACTCAGTTTATTGTCATAAAGGAACAAAGAAACCAGAAATATTCACATTGAAGAAGCTGGAATCAGAGAATCTGGACTTTTTTTCCTTTAAAAAACTACTCAAACTGATTATTAGATTATCAGAATATTTGACGATTAATAATCGATTATTGTTTGATTAATCGATTTATTGTTGCAGCTCTAAACATGTATCCCTCTCCTCTGTCGCCGTCGTCCCAGTGAATCTGTTTCATTAATGACTGAAAATACTTTTGTGTCGTCTTTGTGCTCGTGAACAGATGTTGGCAGCTGCAGATGTTGTTTTTCTCTCTCGTCCAATCAGCTGCCGCCTCTCTGTCTCTCACCTTGATCCACTGGTCGGTGGCGACGCCGCTCACGGTGACGGTGGTCTCGGGTCTGTCCAGCAGAACGTTGAGCTTGGTGCACTTTGGGTCCTCGCTGGTGCAGATGCTGATGGGAACCATCCAGCTGGGACAGTCTTCACCTGGACACACAGACAGTTCAATTCAATTCAAAAAACTTTATTCATCCCCAAGGGGACAGACAGAGGAGACAGTTCAGTCTGCTAAGTCCAGAGATAGTAAGAGTACAAATACTACTGGTCAAAATTTACTCTGTTACAAGTAAAAGTAGCTCAGTCAACATGTTACTCCAGTAAGAGTAAAAGAGTACTTGCTTTTAAAAGGTACTTAAGTATCCAAAAGTACATGCTTTTAAATGTACTTTAAGTCAAAGTCAGAGTAAATGTCTTATTCTCCACATCAATGAATGACTCTAATTGTTTCTAAATGAATGTAAGGAGCTTTTAACTCTTGTTAGTGAGAATGAACTCTTTGAAAGCAGCTGCACTGATGTGCTGCTTTTAGGGGTTAGGGTTTCCTTCACAGACAAACACAGCTTGTGTCCAATAGGATTTTAGAAAAAGACCTGAAAGTAACCAGTACTTTTCAGCCTTCCTACTAATTAACTCCAGTAAAAGTACTAATATTTGTCTTGGAAATGTATTCAAGTAAGAGTAATAAGTACCAAAGAAATCTAATACTGTTTCTAAAGCAGCGTGTGGTGGTCGGTGCTACTGACCGTTGTGTGGTCCACTGGCACAGAACTTCTTCTGAGACAACGTGAGGATGCGGTCGTCACCTTGCTGTAAACAACAACACCGTGGTCAGAGAGAAACAAACACACTGCAGAGTTACAACAACAACACTCCTCTCTCTTTTACAAACAGCAGAGACAACAGACGGCAGTCAGGTTGGACCATTACGGCAAAGGTCATAATCAAAATGACAAAAAAAAAATATTTTTCTCGGATTATATACACCGTCATTTTCGGACTATAGAGCACACCTGAATATAAGCCGCACCAGCTAAATTTTAAAGGTATAATATGTAGGAATTCCTCCCATCTAGTGTTCCGGTTGCATATCTGAACGTATTCTTGATGTTGCATTCAGGTGAAATGGGGCAGACGTCAGACAGACAACAGACGCTGCATGTAACAGGATAAACATGTTGTCATGGTGATGTGGTATTGTTTTACCGTCTTTCTCTGGTGGGGTAAAATGACATCCGGTTGGTTTGCCGACGGCCGTCTGCCTGACTGCACCTGAATGCAACACCAGTGCCTCCGTCCTTCCTCACACTACACAGTGGTGACAGTTTTAACAGGCCGTTTCCGTGGTTACCTACGGTCACGATGCAACATGGCCGCCTCGGTTCGGTGCGTCGCCCACTTCTGTATTTGTAACGACTTGTAACAACTCATTCTAAGGAACCAGAAAGCTTTCATTTGGATGCAGCTGAGATTCACCTTCAGTGAAATACGGATTTATGAAAGACAGATTTGATTTTTGCTAATAAAAAGCCAAATAAGTTACACACTGGCGCTTTAAAAGAAAATATAGGCCGCACTTAAATATAAGCTGCAGGTTTTCATGTTGTAACATGAGATATTTACACAGAAAGACAGTAGGGAACTGTTTAAGTCTGCTCGCTTTTCAGCTGTTTTGGTTATGCTCCTTTCAGCCATGTGCATTTGTGTAGGGAACTTTTTTACAACAAAGCCGGCTAAAAATCAATAAATGGAGCTGTGGATAATGTTACATAACATATACGATGTTATACGATACGATGTGTGTTTGTGTAGTTTTAACCATTATAAACAAAAGATTACAGGTTACGGAGCACGTTTGTGTGCGGCGACGAGAGCTGGGACACCGGGGCGGGCGGAAAAAAGTAGCGGTTTATAGTCCGGAAAGTACGGTAAGTTTTATGATCGTGTGAATCCAAAATCAAAATCATGACTCAGATTCTATGAATGGTCCAACCCGAGGACGGCTGAGTGTCCAGAGAGACGAACCTGCTCCTGGTCCACTACGATGATGGGGAAGCCCATCTGCTTGGTCCACGAGCCCATCACCGCGGCGATGGGTTTCCCACTGGCCTGTTCCAGACAGTCCCATAGGTCCTCTGTGGACAGACAGAGAGAGAGAGGACGAAACTAAACCAATCATCTTCCTTCAAAAACAAAAGTTATAAACAAGGCAAACCTAGAAGCAAGCAACCAATCAGTTCTTTATAAATAAATGAACTCAAATTCAAACACCTGGTGGACAGCCAACAACAAGCTGTCTGACTGTTTTTAGAAAATGTTCAATAAAAGACAAAGCCATTACAACTTAAGACAGGTGTGTATATTCAGAAAGACAAAAAGCAGAACCAACACTAAACTAAAAGTCCAGAGAATGACTTAAAAACATGTAGTAGGCTACAATAACCTAATTTAAACAAACATTCAGAAGTAGGAGGATCAATTCATGTAAGTTAGAGCAATGGACTGTGGTGCCTGCTGTGCTACATCCAGGCTTCCTACACATTTGAAATGTCAAAACTCCACTTTTTCCAGACTTGTCAGTAAAAAAAAATTATATTTATTTGTGACTTTTGAGTAATTACATGTGAATCATGTAAAAAAATTATGCAATTAATGGTTTGTTTTCATTATTCTGAATTTGAATGTGTATGCCACTATGTCACCAAATCATTTCCAGGAGATTGTAGCTAATCAAACCCAGATAAGTATTGAGATATGAGATAAATATAGTATTTCCATATACGAGTTTCCATTTTCCATACTCTTCCAGACCTGGAAATGTATAAAATCAAATAGTTTTCCATACAAACTTTTTCCTTTTTTTTTTTTTTGCTGATAAATGATTTTGCTTTATTTGCTGATAAAAGGAAACAGTAGATGCACAGTTTTTAATATAACCTGATTTATAATGGGGTAGGCAGAATAAACTAAGCTTCAGCCTAAACTTCTTCAGTCTAAATGTCTATTATACACTTAAATCAAAGTGAACAATAACTAACTGAATTGTGAATTTTCTGTTTTGTCACTTTCTTTTTTTACTCCTTTTTAGCCCTGGAATGGATGTGGCACCGCAAATCTCGTTGCACTTTGTTTGTTCCAATGACAATAAAGGCTATTTGAATTTAAATTTTTTTTTTTCTTAGACCCTGTCCGTCTCTCTGCTGTGTTTGTGTTGAGCTGTAATTTTCTACTGTATAATCAATGAGGAGCCGTGTCTAGAGTGAAATGGGTCCTTCATGAACTTTCTTACCTGTCGATGCGTTTTTGTGTTGGAACTTCAAAAGATAAGCGTTCATTCCTTTCCTAAAGTCCTGCAACAGAAGAACCAACGTTGATGAGATTATAAAAACTGTAAATGATGATGATGATGAAGATGGTGGTGATGATGACAGACGGCCACCGACCTCGTCTCCTATGTAGTTGTGCAACATGCGGATCACAGACGCTCCTTTGCTGTAGGAGATGGCGTCGAAGATCTCGTCGACCTCTGATGGATGACCGACGTTCACCTGGAGGAGAGAAGTCATGTGATCAGCTGCTGTTTCATCACTTCACCTACAGACCAGCGTTTCCTACTCACGTTTAGGGATGGCACAATTACTTGTTTTGACAATTAATCGCGGTATTAAACGCCACAATTAATTAATCGTAAAGATTCCTAAATACCGTCACTTTCCAAAAAACACGATGGTGGAACCTTTATCGGCAGATGTGGTGCAAAAATAAAGGTAAATGCTCAGATACTGGTCCATTTAACTAACGTAACATGAATTGGTAGGAATTTAAATGTTAGTGTGTCATTTTTAATAATAATTTTTTTTTTTTTAAAAGCAAAACAAAACAAAAAACGATTAAAATAAACGCAAATATTTGGTTAGATAACAATTTATGACCTGAAACATTTCCCCTGGGGGATTAAGAATTGGTCATATATTAATAGAGATACTTGAAACATTTTGCATAAATAATGAGCAGTGTAATTATATTTTGACTGTATTTGATTTTACACATTCATAGTGTTGTGAAATTAATTAGTGCATAATAATCGTGATAATCGTAGTACCGTGATTATTTCTCTGACAATAATCGTACCTAGAAAATTTATAATTGTGACATCCCTACTCACGTTTAACTTTTTAACATGAGTCAGCAGACACACACACACAGACACACTCTCTGACCTCTATGGGATGGCTGCTGTCCAGAGCGTCCAGGTCCAGAGCCCGGGTGTAGTCGGCCGAGACGAACTGGGTCCAGATGTCGTACTCTGGGAAGCAGTGGTCCACACACAGGTACTCGATCCACGACGCAAAGCCTTCGTTCAGCCACAGGTGGGTCCACCACTCCTACACACACACACACACACACACACACACACACACACACACACAACGAGATCAGGCATGTTTGTCGTCACGTCCAACTGCTGCAGCGAATCACAGCTCTCTCTGAGGGATTGTGGGTAATTTAACAGGGTTTATACAGGAATCTTGAAGTTAATTCTAAAACCTTTTTAAGACTTTTTCAAGACCTTCTCAATATTTTTTAACACCTCACCACCACTTCAAAGTGTAACCATTTACATCAGTGACACTTTTAACTGAACAGTTTTAGTTTGTGATAAAGACTCTAGACCACTATGATACAACAGAATTCAAAATAGGCTGGGATAATAAATAAAAGGCAAATTTGATCAAAAAACAAACCAAAAAAACATGGCTCCACTCAAAAAACAAAAACAACAATCTTCTTTTCTTTTTCATGAACCGGTTCATCTTTGTTTTTTAATAAAATTAATAAATTCACACACTTTCACAATGTTTTTTACAACTCAAACTCTTGGACAGCTAATTCAGAAAAAATACCTTCAAAATTTAAGACTTTATAAAGTCGTGAAAAGACTTTTTAATACTTTTTAAGGGTCTTAATTTTCCCAAAATTGATTTATCACCTTTTAATACTTTTCAAGACCCCGTGGATACCCTGTAATTTAAGGTGAGAGATGAATTGTAAACAGGGTTTTTTTTTCTTTCTCTCGCCGCCTTTAAACATTAAATCCAAGGACGGATCAAAGACCTTCAAGGCAGAGACTCACACCAAGGTTAATTACTACACACACACACACACTTTGCCCATTCACAAACATAAAATAAATACTTTACATTTCTATTTTTTTATTCTAAGAATATTTTAATGTCATGTTAATTTATGTCCGTTTAAAAAAAAACTCTGCAAGGTCTCGTTAATTAAATTTTTTCTCAATTTCACAAACTTCCAAGGTTTTCAAGGACCTGTGAGAACTCTGATCACCACGGCAACCTGTCTCCAGTCTCGTCTTGTTAACTGGATAAAACAGTCGACACCTGACTCCAGATATTGATGATGAGCTTCACTTAGCATCAATATACTGTTTATTCTACTGTTTATTCTAGATATGAACAGGTTGAGTTTATAACCTCAGGATATTTAAACGTCTCAGTTCCTGCTGCTTTAATCATCAGTTTTATTATGACATTTTATATTTGGTCCATATTCACCTCCTTGTCTGAGGTTTTTTTTATTTTTTATTTTGCATAATATTATAATCAAGCAAGCTAAATAATTAAAATCCAGCAGTAACCAGGATGTGCAGGCGATAAAGGAAATCTCACCTCAGGAACATGAATAAAACAAAACAAAACAAAACACAACAATCAAACATAGAAACATTAAATCAAGAAGCAAGAGGAACTCAGAAACCACACAAATAGACTTTCTACCATAACCTCATTTAAAAAAACATTCAAAAGTAGGATGATAGATTCATATAAGTTAGAGCAATGGACTGTGGTGCCTGCTGTGCTACATCCAGGCTTCCTACACAGTTGAAATGTCAAAACTCCACTTTTTCCAGAAAAAAAATCTATTTATTTGTGACATTTGAGTAATTAGATGTGTATCATGTAAATAAATTACGCAATAGTTCAATTAATAGTTAATCAAGCAAGCTAATAAAATAATAAAATAAAACAAAACACAACAATCAAACATAGAAACATCAAATCAAGAAGCAAGAGGAACTCAGAAACCACACAACTAGACTTGTGAGTGAGTGAGTGACAGCTGCTCTGCTCACCATGGTGACCAAGTTCCCGAACCACTGGTGTGCGAGCTCGTGTCCGACCACCAGCGCCACCCACTGTCTGGAGGACGAGCACGAGTTCTTGGGGTCGATGAGCAGAGCCGTCTCCCTGGAAACAGACGGAGACAGAGAGACAAAGAGACAAAGAGACAGTCAGTACGTTTACAGTCACAGCCAAGTCGTCTCGTTGGACTTCTGTCCTCGTCTCCGCTCACATGCAACAAGGAAACTTCACTTTTTAAAAAGCAGTTAAAAATACATCTCAACTTCTCTTGAATTTCCCGCTCTTTCCTCTCTCTCTTTCGCTCTCTCCATATCCCACATCCTCACTTTGTCTCTTTATGAGTTTAATTAATTAATTTTTTTGTACCTTATCTCTATTGTCTCTATTTGTTACCGAATTACTTTGCACTTCTTTATTATTTTCTCATTTCTGTTCATTTTGCTCATATAACATTGATTATCTATGCATTTTGTCTCTTTTTTTTCCTATGTTTATTTGTTAGCCATTGAAATTTGTCTTGTTGTAATTTGTTATAGGGGTGGAACCTATGTACAAGCCAACCGGCTTCGTAGAATCGCAATTTAAATCGAATCACCATCCAAAAAAATCGTAGAAGAATCGAATCGGGAGAAAAGCATATCGTCCCAGCCCTAAGTATCACCATGTAAAGGTTTAAGGTTATACATTAATTTACATTTGATCAAGTGACATTAGAGCAAAAATCAGCAGCAGGGGATCAAATATTTATTTTCCCCACTGTACAAATGACTGATCAGGTTTTTTTTTAATTAATTAATTAATTATCTGGGTGTTTGAGTGGGATTTGGAGAAATCCGGTATGAGTCGGACTAACACGTTTACACAAACTTCAGCTGCTGCTTCAACCATCACAGGGTCTCTGCAGGTTTCACCAGCTCAAATTTAAGACTTAATAAGACCATTATGGATGAAATTTAAGACCTATCATGACAAATAAAAAACGTACAAAAGAAATGCGGAGTCACAAGATTAAAAATTGATTGCAATATACTGTATAAGTTGCGTGTTAGGCTTGTTTGTAGTTGAAAATACATTCAATAAAGCACAATGAAGTGTGGCAGGAGCATTTTATTGAGCATTTGTGGTAGCGAGGGCTCCACCATAACATTTTTCCCAAGGAGCGCGCCTAAAGTCAACTATTTGGGGGCACAAAAAGAAATTGGGGAGCGAAATTAAAAATGTTTATGGAACATATTATTTATTTAATTTTTTTACAGTTTTTACACTGGAGAACAGTAAAAACACCAACACTTCACCTTCTAATGTGACCCAGAATAGACAAACATGGAAATATTTCAACTTCTTTAACCAACAGACACGAGCCACAACCTGTTCTGTATTATGACCAACATGAAGTAAATACATTGGCCTTTGGTCAGCCCTATATATTATGGTATTAAACTACATCTTTTTATTTAACTAGGCTAGTTAAATCACAGTAGCATACTGATGTGTTGAACTTACAGGCTTGTTACTAAGTATGTATTAATTATCATGATAAATAAAACTCAGCCTGTCACACAGCTCCATGTTGTCTGTGTGTGGTGTTCAGGGACAGTCGGGACAGTCTGACAGCTCTGAGGTTGAAGTTTATATTAATGCACCGTGACACTCAGGGGTTAAAGCAAAAAATAAATAAATCTTTTGACTGCGGATACCCTGTTATTTCATATAAAAGTTGAAGTGCATACATATTTTATGATGCTGTGTATTTCAGGTGTAGGTTAATATACACACACCTCAGTCAGGAGGCCTGTTGATTGGTCCAAACAAGGTAACCAGTAGATGGGAATTAACGTCAGATTTAGTCACGGATCACCTCCAAACTCTCCTTGTCATGATATTTGAATTAATTATACATCAACACCAGCATCTATACTAAAAGCATCTGCGGCAGCGAGGGCTCTACCATGACATTTTTCCCAAGGAGCACGCCTAAAGTAAACTATTTGGGGGCACAAAAAGAAATTGGGGAGCGAAATTAAAAATGTTTAAGATGTTTAATTTAAGACATTTTAAGGCCTAAAATTTAGATTTTCAAATTTTAGACTTTTTAAGACCCAGCGGATAGCCTGCCTGCATCAACACTGTGAGCAGAAGGTTTCACAGAGGACGGAAATAAATGAGCAGTGTTGTGCTAGTTACTGAAAAATAGTAACGAGTTACAGTTACTAGTTACTTCATTAAAAAAGTAACTCAGTTACTTCAACCAAAAAGTAATGCGTTACTGAGAAAGTAACTTTTTCGTTACTTTAAAACGTTTTTTTCCCCAATGCTCCCATTAAAGGGATAGTTCAACATTTTGGACAGTTGGCCCATTGCCATAATCCCTATAGTCATAGCAGTAGGTTCGTTACCTTTAATTGTCGGTGTAAGATATTTTTAGAACGGCGGAGCAGAGCCGTGAGCTGCTCAGAGCTACGCTATGGAGGCTAAGGGAATTTCTTGGTTTTCCTCATCAAACTCATCAAATACACAACCCAACAACTCCAAAAGGCTGTCATGGACAAGTTGTGAGCTGCACATTCACCACGCTATGAGATAATAACGGAACGTTACGAAACGGAGCCGTTTTCGAGGTAAATTCATACAAAACCGCCGATGTGTGTTGCATTCAGGGACAGTTTTTCAGCAAGCAGTCTCTGTATTTACCCTGTATTTACCTCGAAAACGGCTCCGTTTCGTAACGTTGTGTTATTATCTCATAGCGTGGTGAATGTGCAGCTCACAACTTGTCCACGAAAGCGTTTTGGACTTTTGGGATTTTGTATTTGATGAGTTTGATGAGGGAAACCAAGAAATTCCTTTAGCCTCCATTGCGTAGCTCTGAGCAGCTCATGGCTCTGCTCCGCCGTTCTAAAAATAGCTTACACCGACAAATAAAGGTAACGAACCTACTGCTATGACTATAGGGATTATGGCAATGGGCCAATTTCCCAAAATGTTGAACTATCCCTTTAAATAAAGGTTGATCGAATTCCTCTCTAACCTCATTTCAGTTCTGTACTGATGCTGCTGATGAAAAAATGTTTTTTATCTTCAAAATGTTTCACAGTGTTGCAGTGTGCTCTGTCTTTCTTTCAATTCAATGAAACTTTATTGATCGCTAAAATGTAATGGGAAGTGTGTGCCGCTGTAAAACCTCACCAAAAGGAACGGAGTAACGCAGCGTCTGGTAACGGAAACGGAGTTACTGATTTTAAAAACACAACGCGTTACGTTATTAGTTACTGAAAAAAGTAACGGCGTTACTAATAACGCGTTACTACCCAACACTGTAAATGAGTGATCTGGATTTCAACAAATCTACTGTTTATTACTGTGGATGTTATGTTTATTATTAATATATTAAGTCTGTATGATCATATTTATGTTGTTTCCACCTCCTCCTCTGGGTGAAACCAGCAGCTGTGTGGAGTCTAATAGCTGTGATTTGCTGTTTGAGGCGTTGAGGTGTTGGTGGTTTAGTGGATGTGAAGGATTCGACCTGAGCTCCGTCACGTTTCTGCTCTCTGGACAAACAGGGAACTGGTTCGGTTTCAAAAACAAAAAGGAAAACGTGTTTGCGTTTGCGTCATGTTCTTCTCTCCATGATCTCCAACTTCCTCTGTGAAAACGAGACACGCAGTCTGTTCTCTTCCTTCACTGGCTGCTTGGTGGTTTTTGTGTTTGTCTTTGTTTTGTTTTTGCAACTAAATCAACTGAATAAAGTTGGAAATGAGGTCAAACCGTCTCCACTCGCAGGTCGACTGGACATATTTATATCTGTGTTTGGTTTCCTATAATTATTAGGTAGAAAACGACTACAGCCATGGACCACTTGAGGTTTGTGGGGCGGCGGCTGTTTCTTATTTTCAATTTATTATCATTAGTAATATTATTATTATTATTATTGTTAGTATTCTTTTTTCACTGTGTTATTATACTGCACTTATTTTAGCCTGCCACATCTCTAAATAAATAAATAAATAGTAAAAATGTTCTGCTGCTAAACTTCCTGTCTCTTCTGGCTCACAACAAACTTGTAGTTGTTTTTTTTATTTTTTATATTTGACGTCTCAGTTTTTGCTGCTGAGACTCAGCAACAAGTTGTAAAAGTTATAACAAATGACACATCATTCAAATTCAAAGTCATCCACCACCATCTTATTGTCAGTCTGGAATGAATTCAACACTATAAATAATAATAATAATAATAAATTCATATTCAAATTCTGTCCTGACATTGTGTCCAACCCTGACAGCTCCTTAAAGATCAATATGACACATACATTAGAAGTACATAAGTTCACTTCTTTCTGCCCCCATTCATTCAGGAATTTTATTATTTTTCAGGGTTCCCCAGGACTTTTTCAGGACTTTTCCAGCTGCTCCAGTCTGACAGACATGCTATTAGGCCATACACGTCGCCCCGTCCCATTCATGCTTTGGAGAAGTTGTAGTTCAACAGTTGTAGTTTATTTTGTACATTCAACCAGTTTGTTTCTATATTTATTTCATTTCTCTCACCGCCAGAAGTTTGATTTAAAGATGTCTATGGCTCAGACTTATCTATGAAATAATCTCTTACGTGCTCAGAAATTAAGACAAATTTATCATAGAACAACACAAAAACATATTGTTTTTGTTTTTAAACCACGCCTAAAACAGCTCTCTTTTCTGGCTAAGCACATCTTTGGAAAAGAAATCCTTATAGTCGGGTCTGAAGAAGTCAAATCGAGCTCTGGTAGCTGATGTCACCATGTGATAAAAATTTTCCAGGACAACTCAGGCTTTTCCAGAATATTTTACCCTTTTTCTCAATTTCCATGTGTTTTGCATGACTGGATAATTGGTCAACCATTTTCCAGGTTTTCCAGGACGCGTGGGAACCCTGTTTTTGTATTACACTGTTTTTCTTTTCTTTTTTCAATGAATGAAACTAATAAATAAACTAAATTAAACTTACATGATGATGAAACGTTGGCTATAAACTGTTTTTACATCGCTGTGTTCACTGTACAAACTAAAACCATCTCAGTGACGGTGAATGAAACGTCAGAGAGGAAACTCACCTGTAAGTTACAAGGCCCCAGTTTTCCATGGCACCTGGAGGAAGAGGAGGAGGAGGAAGAGGAGGAAGAGGAGGAGGAAGAGAGAGTGTGTTTTATTAATTATCAACATTCGACTGTTTCACTACGATGGTTTCACTGTGATCCACGTGAGTTTGACTGTGACGACTCACCAGCAGCAAAATCAGCGATAGCTATGAGATCAATTTTAGGCAACGGATAAGGAACACTGAAGTAGTCTTTGTAGAAAGGTAAGGTCTTCGTCGCAACCTGCAACACACACACACACACAATTATTTAATGGCAAAGAGAAAAGATGAAGTCAGAGGAAACCGATTCCCTCCAAACAAACATATCAAGTCGACGGCAACGGCTCGCCAGCCTGTCAGACATGATGCAATGAAGCAGCGGCTAAAAGAGGAAATAGGTCTGATATGAATCATCACCTGCAGTGATACACACACAACCGGCTTTGTACGCGAAAATAAAGGTAAATACACAGTAACTACATTACAATTAAATGTAACAACAAAAAACTATTAAAGAAATACTTCCTCTGAAGGATTAAAGGGATACTTCACCCATGTTTACATCATACATCCAATGGTTTACAACGACAAACGAACATCTCGCAGCAAATCTCTGTTGTAGCTACTACTAAAACAAGGCTAAAAACTGAGATCACATTAATTTTTTCTGAACAACTTTTCCATGTGGCGGCTTCAGGACACTTGGGTCGGTACAGACGAGCAGTATATTTTGAAATTTGTTTATTTGGATAAAACCCCTTGAGATGTATCATCTCGTTTTCGAGGGGGTCCAAACATATAGACAAACATAGATTCAACAGACAAACATGTTCTCAACAATATAGAAAAACAAACAGACAAATAAACAAACAAAACAAACAAACCAGAAGACAAAAACAATAGTACAAACAAGGACAAACCACAGTTATTTTAACTACATTGAGACAAAACAAAACAACCATAGTAGGGCCACAAAGGTCAACACTGGGACTAAAATGACAGTATATAATGATTAGTAACAGATCAACAACGGTATCTGGATGTTTCATAGTGTGTGTTTTGGACCATTCAAAAGTGAGCTCTATCCACCGCCATTATATGAAAATCCGTTTTGATGACTCTGAAAGTTCTCCAAACCCTTCCTTGGCCACGACGGTGAGTAGAAAATTGGTGAATTATCGATTTTAGGTGAAGTATCCCTTTAATAATTGGTTCTATATTAAAAGATACTTTAAATATTTTGTTTATACAATTAGTAATGCAATTATATTTTGGACTATATTTGATTTTACACATTTATAGTGTTGTAATCGTACCAAGAAAATCTATCATCCTGACATCCCAGCTGCAGAGATTTGGACTAAAACTGTGGTTTCCTGTTTGGAAAGTGTGTTTTCATGTGTTTTCATGTGTGTGTTTCCGTGTGTGTGTCCGTGTGTGTGTTTGTTCTCACCTCCAGTGCAAACTTGCCCTGCTCGGACTTCCCCACGGGCGTGTAGACGCGTACCGTTATTCCGTCTGACGACTGGCTCTCCACGTAGTCGTACTCACCGATGACAAAAGCTACAAGGTAGGTGGACATGATGGGCGTGGTGGCGAACTTCACCTCCACCAGGTTCTCGTCCTCCGGATATGGCTTTCGATCAATGACATTCTGACCAGAGAGACGAGAGAGAGGAGAGTTATGTTAGGTGGGAGGTTTTTATCTTGTTTTTTTATCAGGTACAGGAATCTTGAAGTTAATTTTCATACCTTTTTAAGACTTTTTCAAGACCTTCTCAATATTTTTTAATACCTCACCACCACTTCAAGCTGTGACCATTTACATCAGTGACACTTTTAACTGAACATGCAGTTTTAGTTTGTGATAAAGACTATAGACCACTATGATACAACAGAATTCAAAATAGGCTGGGATAATAAATAAAAGGCAAAGTTTATATTAAAAAAAATTGCTCCACTCTCAAAAAACAAAAACAACAATCTTCTTTTCTTATTTATGTACTGGTTCATCGTTGTTTAAAAAAAAAAAAGAATAAATTCACACACTTTCACAATGTTTTTTAGACACTAGAAACTCCTGGACAGCTAATTCAGAAAAAATACCTTCAAAATTTAAGACTTTATAAGGTCGTGAAAAGACTTTTTAATACTTTTTAAGGGTTTTCATTTACCCCAAATTGATTTATCACCTTTTAATACTTTTCAAGACCCCAAGGATACCTTGTTTATAAATGTCTTGAGGGCGAGTGACAAAAAATAAAAGTCTGAAAGTGAAAACAAAACAATAAACTGAAGATTTGAACAGTTTCAGCCTTTAAACCTGTGACAGTGAAGCTCCATCGTCTGGAGAGCAGAACGGGTTTGTTTTGGACAGATGGAAACTTTGTGCTCAGTGAAGCAAAAGGTCAAGAGGAATATACTTTTTATTTGTTAGATTTAAACTAAAGGACATCTGTCTGTCTCACTGTCAACACATCCCATAAAAAACACAAATATCAGCTCCAAACACTGTAGGACCAACAAGGACAGAAGTGTGTAATTATTCAGTTATTATAATTATTATTTACACCTTTTTTTCCCCAATTTTCTTTTCTATTTTTAGTATTTTATATAAATCTTGGATGTACATTGTCTATATTTTCTATTATGTCCTTTATATTCTAACCGTTTGTCTCTGTTGATACTGGAATACTTGAATTTCCCCTGGGATCAATAAATTATTATTATATTTTTAGGCTTTTTTCTGCTTATCTTCATTGATTTTATTGACTTTTCCCAAAGAGTTTACAGCTGCTGCACAACTGGAAGAATAAAACACTGTTTATTTATCGTTAAAGTCCCACTCCCGCGACCCTTTTCGGCCATTTTAAAACCAGCTCATTAGCCATGCACATTAGCAATGCACCTCTGGGGGGTGGGCGGAGACTGTGCTGCTCTGCACCCGCCCAGCCACCTCCTCGCACCCCACCCCCCCCCCGCTTGCTGACAGCTGGACATTGTACAATTACAGATTCAGCGCGTTTAGCGTAAAACTCCACACTGGGATTCGATCCCAGACTGGTGCATAGTCCCTGCACTCAGTGCAAGCTGCTCTACCAGGTGAGCTATATCTGTTATACCTTGACAGCTACACCGAGCTGTGAAGGCTTTCACCTCTGAGCCAGATGCAGAGCGGGGCGGGAGCTTGTAGCACTAGTATAGTAGTAGTATAGTAGTAGTAGTAGTAGTAGTAGTATAGTATAGTGCCCTCCCCTGGAGCTGTGACACCCTCAACTCCAGTCTCCCTGAAACTGCCAGTTTGAGTCTGCCATTGGTTCACAGCAATTTGAAGGCAGAAAAACTCAGAAATGCAATTTTGCACTTCCTTTTCTGCTGATATGTGCTCTAACACAAGAAAAATGCCACAGGAACATGTGAAAAGCTCAGAAAACACGATTTTCACGGGAGTGGGTCTTTAAAGAGTAAATAATGAGCCTCTCATTAATATTTATTACCAGTGTTTGAGGGATCGTTGCAAAAAAACATGAGTGAAATGAGTCAGTTAATCTGTCACAGTGTTGATGGTCGCTAACGGTTACACACTGACAGTTTGTATCGGATCAGATTTGGTTTTTAAGAATCAAACAACTTTTTTTGGGAAAGAAAGTGCTTTTATTTTGAAAATAGTTGGAAGCAAAAGGTTGGAATAAAGTTGGATAATATATCATCTAGAAAAAACAATAAAATAACTTCTATTGCTGGAATAAAATGTGCATTACTAGGCCTTTTTTTCCAGTGGCTGTTGGTCCAGACACATCACAGCCACGTCCACAGGAGGATTAAGAAGAAGAGGAAGGAGCCGTTGGTGGTCGACTGTGACTCAGTGAGGAAGAGGAGGAGGAGGAGCCACTTCATTTACACTATAAAACATCTTCTACCCCCCCTCCCCCCCCTCTCTCTCTCCGTTTCAACACCACCACTGTGCAGCATCTGTCCACGCTCCGGCCAAACCGAGTATTATTGTCTGTAAAGGTCACCGCGTCCTGACGGAGGAAACACTTCAGGTTTCCTCAGGTCGTTTCTAACACAACTTCTGTTTTCTGTCACCGTCTGGTGTCAGATAAATAAAGTTTCTATTCAATATAGCTCCACTACTTCCTGAAATAAGCCAGTATAAACCCAGTAGAGCTCTGAGATCTACTGCCTCAGGTCAGATAGTGGAGCTCAGAGTTCAGACCAGACATGGTGAAGCAGCATTTAGCTGCTATGCTACAACAACTGGAACAAACTACCAGCAGAACTGAAATCAGCCCAAACTGTGAGCACTTTTACATCCAGGTTAAAAACATTTCTCTTTTCACGTGCTTATAGCTGAGAACTTTAAACTTATCTATTTTCTTTTATTTTACTTTTATCTGCTCTTGCTTTTAACTCTGTTTTTAGTGTTTTGTTTTTTTTTATTCTGTCTTATGCTTCTTTTTTTAATGTTTTGTCTTTATGTAAAGCACATTGAGTTGCCTTGGTATGAAATGCACTGCTATATAAATAAAGATGCCTTGCCTAGTTTATTTCCTGTCTTACATTATTGGACCAACTGATGAATCCAGGTGTGTCTGACCATTGTTGTGAGGTCAGACACACCTGGATTAATCAGTTGGTCCAATAATGTAAGACAAAAACAAAAACGAGCTGGCTTATTTCAGGAAGTAGTGGAGCTGTGCATAAAGCCCATTCTATTATCAATGAGTCACTAGTTAGCGTGTTAGCATGTTAGCACCTCGTCCATCAATCTACACAGTGTCCTCCATGTTTTTTTTGTTACGAAGCTGAAATAAACTCCTTTTATATCTATTTTTTGCAACATGAAGTACAACATTTAAAATCCAGGTCCTCATTTTTTTTTTTTTTTAAACTTTTACATGTCATAATAATGGTGGTTGCTACCCAGAGGCTAAATGAGGCTAAAGAGGTCGTTAGGGGACGATGACGTCATCACAGCCTCGTTGTGTTGATTAGTTTGGTCGTATTGATCTTTGATCTTCAGATTCTTCTAATCAAACACGACACTTTAAAGGTTCATTCCCCTTTATCCTCAGAGCAGTTTCAGTCTTTACTGACATCACACTTTACCTCCAGATGTTCCTGTTCCAGCTCATCTCTACTTCATTATTTTAATACTGTAATAACTGTTAAGGTTTTTATTTATTCCTAAATGTTTCTGTTCATCTCTTTCAGCTCTTTCACAATATTAAGTGTTTTTTCTTTTAAAGGTCCAGTGTGTAAAATAGGGAGGATTAAACACTTATACAAATATATTCATGGTTAGTACTGTATATTCAGATTTTGCCAATAAACCTTGTTAATTATTACACACTGGACCTTTAATATCATCATGTGTTGTAACACTTGTTGGTAATTTGTAGGGCTGGGACGATACGCTTTTCTCCCGATTCGATTCTTCTGCGATTTTTTGGATGGTGATTCTATTGAAATTGCGATTCTACGATACTGCCGATTCTCTCGATTTTTATTCTGCATTTTTAACATTTATCTGCACACAAACACTGTAGGAGCCTAGAAATGAACATACTCCATTATAAAGTGAACTTAAACCCTTTTCAAAACCTGGACTCTCTGTATGTAAAAAAGGCGAACAAATGCACATTGCACAATATTTAAAAAATAAATAAATAAAAAAAAATCCCCCCCAAAAAATAAATAAATCGATTTAAAAATCGTCAAAAAAGATATTGCGATATTTATGTTTATTCCTCCTAGTAATTTGTCATTCATGATCACATTTTTGTTGTGTATTTGGGTCAAACAGCTGAACAGAGAGTGTGTGTGTGTGTGTGTGTGTGTGTGTGTGTGTGTGTGTGTGTGTGTGTGTGTGTCAACGTACCATATTTGACAAGGCTACTCGGTCCTTGGGAACTATCAGAGTGATGTCGAAGGTGGCTTTGATAGCTGGCTCGTCCCAACAGGGGAACGCTCTGCGGGCGTCCGTGGCCTGAAGGAAGAGAGGGGGGGGGGGGGGGGGGGGGGGGGGGGGGGGGGGGGGGGGGGGGGGAGAGAGAGAGGGAGAGAGAGAGAGAGAGAGAGAGAATAAACAGAGAGTTTGAGAGAGAAGAGAAGAGAAGAGAAGAGAGTTTAGCTCCAGTCTGGAGGAGGAGAGTGACTCATTGTCCAGTCCACACCTTCACCTTGACTGTTTTGCACAAAGACCCAGTGCTCTGCTACACTTTTACATATTGTATTTTAATTCATATGTTCTTAAAGGGATAGTTCACCCAAAATTCAAATTTCTTCCCTCATTATCTCCTCCCCCTCATGTGGACTAAGGGCTGGGAGAAGTTTCAGAGTCCTCCGTGGCTTCTCTGAGTTACAGGGGGTCTCAACTAGTTTCACTCTGGGCTCCACATCTTCCCATGGTCGTTAAGTCGCAACCCACTTTTATAGAATTCAAACCAAGATTTTTTTTTTTTTTAAGCCTTTAAAAACTAATTTTGCTCTTTATTGAGCAAAGTGCATTTCAGAGCACATGAATGAAACTGAGGAGTTACCATGACAACTGCATGTACGGAAGTGAATGAAAAAATATCAAACTGCACAAAACGATATATTTGACTTCTAATGCATCTCTGCATTCAGAGCATGTTCACTAATGTGAATAAATATCAAACTGCACAAAATAAAGACCCACAAAACAAAACAAGATTCACTGCATCAGGCCACATTAATAAGAAAGTGAGGAGGAGCATTACAACTGCATGTGTTCACATGTCTCATGTGCCTTTCAATTAAGTTATTTTTCAAAATAAAAGACATGTCCAACATCAGATGTGCATTAAATATTATTTACTTTTTTGACCAGCTGTCCGCGACCCATCCAGAACGGGTCTAGACCCACTTTTGGGTCCCGACCCACCAGTTGAGAACCACTGCTCTGAGTTACAGCGGGGGTCCGTGCAGCAGTATTTGTCCATATAATGGTTGTGAATGGAGCTCACTTTTCTTCGTAACAAAAAGACACACCAAAAAACATCCAAATACCTCCATACTGCTCGTCTGTAATGTCCATCTTGTATTGAAGCCCCGACATGAGAAATTGTTCCAAAAAAAATTAAATAAGTCTATATTTTAAGCTTGTTTGTAGCGGTAGCTCCCAGTGTCTCAGTTCACTGCTCTTCCTGTGACCGGCGGAACAATTTCTCATGTCGGGGCTTCAATACAAGAGGGACATTACAGACGAGCAGTATGGAGGTATTTGGATGTTTTTTGGTGTGTCTTTTTGTTACGAAGACAGTTGGTATCCATTTGCAACCGTCATATGGACATACAGTGCTGCGCGGAGCCCCCCTCAGGGTTCCTACACATTTGAAATTTCCAAATTCCATACTTTTTCCAGACCCTAATTTCCAGACTTCTCGGTAAAAAAAATCTAATAATTTGTGATATTTAAGTAAATAGACGTGCATAATATAAAAAAAGTATGCAATTTATAATTTCTTTTCATTATTCTGAATGGGTATGCCATTATGCAATTGCAACCAAATAATTTCCAGAAGATTGTAGCTAGATACAATAGCACATACAAAATAATTAACTCAAATAACTTCAGGTAAGACCAAACCAAGATAAGACAAATAAAATAAATATATTTCTATACATTAGTTTCCATTTTCCATACTTTTACAGACCTGGAAATGTATAAAATCAAATTCCATACTTTCCATACTTGCGTAGGAACCCTGCCCCCTGTAACTCAGAGAAGCCACGGAGGACTCTGAAACTTCTCCCAGCCCTTAGTCCACATGAGGGGGAGGAGATAAGGAGTTCAATTTGAATTTTGGGTGAACTATCCCTTTAATGAAACAGTTCATGTCTCATCTCTTGTGCACTGCAGTTGAATTGACAATAAAAATCTTATTATTCCAGTCGTTTTTTTCTTTCTCCAAAGTCAGACTGGACGACAGCTCCTTTTAATCTGCTGAGTAGAATCACTGCTCTAATTTAAATAAGTCGTTAAACGCTCGGCTCGTCACACACACACACACACACACACACACACACAGGGTCTGGACTCAGACACTTCGCTGCAGCAGCTGTAACACAAACGTTGTCTAATGATAATTATAATTCAGCTGTGTGTTTTCTCTGTGCGCCAGGTGAACGCCCGAACACTGAAGTCGTCTGTCAAACCTGAGTCAATGAAGTCATCAGACTTTTACTTTAAATAAAAACAACCTGAGGTGAAACATCTCATCTCCGACCGCAGCAGCTCATCATCCTCTGGATCAGGTTACAGTGGTGAGGAGCTCGGGCTGTTTATGGATTATTATTATTATTATAATAACAATAAATAGGTAAATGACTTCTACACTGACTTCATGAAAACTGTTCAGTTTGTCAGGATTTACTCAACTGGAACAAAAAACAAAAAACAAACAGCAGCAACTTGTGACAGATGTTGTGAAACATCTGGAGCAGCAGAAAATAAGATTCTCATTATAAAACCAGGAAGGAAAGTTCTACAAAATCTAACTTTAATCCATTTATTGATGTGTGGGTGTTTATATATAATTTATCTTTTAAATTATAATTATTTATCATATTCCTCCTTGACTTGTTTATTTTAAGATACACAATTTCATTTAACTATAATGCAGCTTCCTGTAAACATATGTAGACAGGGTTCAAACTTAACTTTTTTGCTCACTGGCCAACTGGCTAGTGAGCTTTAAAAATCTACTGGCCAGAAAGATTTTTTACTGGCCAAAAATTATGTATAGCTGTTTTGTATATTTTTCATTGTGTTGAACTGTTATAATACACTCATAAGCATTTTTAACACATATCATAGCTATTAGCATATTTTTGTGTGGAATAAAGGAGTCAAGTTTGCCTTTTTTCCCTAAAAGGTTTATTTTAGGGATGCACACGGTTAACTGTTTAACCATTAATCTATACTGTAACAAGAACTTGACCGAATAATACTATCAGTTATTTATATATATTTATTTATTAGCTATTAGTTAAAAGTTTCACAGGAGGACTGACACTGTGCACCATGAAGGAAGATCAGACAATAAATGTAGCTACACGGACATAGATGTGCATCACCTGTAATAACGGCGCTGCAATTAAAAAAAATAAAATAAAAAAACGTGGCAGCTCTCCTGCAGCTCCACAGAGGAGCTGTCAGAGGAGCTGCTGCTCCTCTCTCTTCAGTCTGGTGTTTGGCTGCACTTTCAATAAGAAAAGTTCTGATTCTGCTGATCGCGCTCATATGGAACTTCTCTTATTGAAAGTGCAGCCAAACACCAGACTGAAGAGAGAGGAATACACACCGTTGTAATCGGTCACAAATCTTTGCTATACGGCATGTTATGAGCTTTAGGATCTGAACGACACCGACTCACAACCCAAGCGTCACAGCCGGGTCGGGAGGAACTGTAACAACAACCAAGTAGTTGGATTTTTTTCACTCGCCAGTCAGCCGGCTTCCTTTACTCGCCAAAGCATCAAAGTTAGTCGCCACTGGCGACTGGCGACCGCTAATTTTGAACCCTGTATGTAGGTTTATAGTGTGTTGTGTGATGCTGTGTGTGTGAATGAATCATGTTCTCTATAGACCAGTTCAACGTCGACGTCACAGTGACGTTTCCAGACTTACTGGTGGCAGAAAAATACCGGAAGTAAGCAACTAATACACATCCCGACATACAGCTCAACTTTAAAAAGCAGCTTGGCTGCAGCACGACCCTGATCTGCGATGATGCTCCTCAGGGATGGGTTAAATGCAGAGAAAGAATTTCACTGTATTAGCTGTATATGTGACAAATAAAGTACCTTTTTTTTAGAGGGTGAATTTAATAGGGCTGCCCCCGACCAAAGATTTTGTTGGTCAACCAGTGGTCGTCACTTATGGCGATTAGTCTATTAATCGCCCCCCCCCCCCCCCCCCCCGTCAGACACGTTCCGCCATAGTAGCTCACACACATCACACAGCTTATGAAGTTGATAAACAGTCAACTGTCTCAATACCAGTGTTGCCCCTGGCTTTCTTTTTCCCTTTTTTTTTTGCCCGCGGTCAGGTTGAGGATTAATTAATTAATGCTCGTGACTCCGGCCGTGTTGGGTCCGAGATTCAACAACAAGCCGGTCGGGTTTCACCGTTATTACCGGCAGAATGCCCCTTTATCACCAATAAACACAGTAGATGAGGAGGGTAAAAAGTTACTGAGCTCAGGCTGTGTGACGGGGGGGTGGGGGTCCGCGGCCTGGAGCGGTGCAGGCATAGACATGTCTATGGGTGCGGGTCTCTGGCTGCAGCGGGGACTATCATGGATCCGCTCCGTGACACTGAGACTGACCGCCGGTGTCGTGCCAAAAAAACAACAACAAAAAAGTGTCACGTCACGACCTCCTGTATCTGGCCCTTCAAAATAAAAGCCCCATAACCTTTCATATACAGTTCAGTCATTGATTTTGACTTAATTTTGACAAGACGGCTTCAAATTTTTATTTGTTTTTCCTGCGACCAATCGACCAATGAAATTTTGGTCGGCTAATGATTTTTTGGTCGACCAGTGCTTGGTCGACTATTTGGGGGCAACCCTGTATTTAACGTAGAAGAAAATCTAATATTTCATTAAACTCACTTCACTTCTGTGTGGTGTCATGGTTACAGGCTGCACAGTGTGGGAATGAAGGCTGAATAAACCGTCACAACATTAATATTTATCGTACTGACGGAGGAAGTTTGCTTGGATGCACTTTAACTTCACACACGTCTTTGTTTTTTAAATTATTAATACAAGTGCACACTGTCCTGAAACCCAATATAGTATATACGTATATATGTCAAACCTCGTGACAGACAGACAGACAGACAGACAGACAGACAGAACGACAGACAGACAGACAGACAGACAGACAGACAGACAGACAGACAGGCAGGCAGAACAGACCGCCAAAATAAAGGTCAGCTTTGTTTCTGACTGGTTCTTCCTCATTCACTGACTCCTCCTCTCTCTTTCTCTCTCTTTCTCTCTCTGTGTCATGTTCAACCACAGATTTACAGCCGAGGTCCAGACCGGACTGACCCGGTTCTGAACTTTCCCACAGAACACAGAGGAGGAGGAGGAAGAAGAGGAGGAGATTTCAAAACAAAACCTGCGTATATATTCAGGGTTCCTACAGCTTAAGCCAAGTTAAATTTAAGACTTTTTAAGACTTTTTTAAAGCCACTTGAAATTAAATTTAAGATCGACTCCACAATAAACACAAATGCAGAAAAAAACAAAAAACGTCACCACATCTATTACATAATAGGGTTATGGACAATTTTACCCACTTTCCTATGTGATCCAAGGTAAAGTGACTGCTACATGAATGATTGGTTATTTTGAGATTTGAGACTAATTATAATCATAAAACCCACTTACCAAATGTTAACATTTTTAAGACGTTTGAAAAAATGATTGAAGACATTTTAATGCCAATTAAGGCCTTGTTTTTAGATTAATGAATTCAATGACTTTCAAGACTTTTTAAGGATCTGTAAGAACCCTGAAATAGAGTGAAATGAGAGCGATTGCCTCATCATCCTCATCTTGGGGACGACTCAGAGAGCAAACAGGAGTCACATGACCATCACACACAGCCTGTGTCGCAACAACGCCGGCCGAGTGGAGGTGAAGCAACAGAGCAGAGAAAGGAAAACATCCTCCCATTCCTCCCCTCCTCCTTCTCCCCCTCCTCCTCCTCCCCCCCTCACGGTGTCATCATCATCATCGTCCTCTCACCTCGAACTGTGTGACAGCGGCGTAGCGGACGTCTCCAGCAGCGGTTGTATATTTACTTCTATAGAATCCTTTCATTTTGTCGTTCAGCTCCCCAACAAAGTCGATCTTCAACGTGCCGGAGCCTGGGACACACACACACAGAAACACACACACAGAGAAACACACACACACACACACACACACACACACAGAGTCAGTTTTGGTGTGCATTGAGCCATGACCACAGAGTCTGTTACTGTTCAACAACACTCAGTACGTTTACATGACACTTGAAAAAACCGAATTATTGCCTTAATCCGACTAGAACTGGACAACTGAAGTGCATCTTCATTAAGATCCATTTCTTCTTATTCACTTTTTAAAAAGCAGTTAAAAAATACATCTCAACTTCTCTTGAATTTCCCACTCTTTCCTCTCTCTCTCTTTCGCTCTCTCCATATCCCACATCCTTACTTTGTCTTTTTATGAGTTCAATTAATAAATTTTTTGTATATTATCTCTATTGTCTTGTGTTACCGAATCACTTTGCACTTTATCTCCTTATTTTTTTCTAATTTCTGTTCATTTCTGCTCATATAACATTGATTATCTATGCACTTTATCTCTTTTTTTTATGTTTATTTGTTAGCCATTGAAATTTGTCTTGTTGTAATTTGTTATAGGGGTGGAACCTATGTACAAGCCAACCGGCTTCGTTCCCTCCTTGCACCATTGAAATTTGTGTGCTAAATAAATAAACTAAACTAAACTAAACTAAACTAAACATGTAAACACCTTAGTCCGACTGAAATCAGAGTTGGAGAACTCCGATTAAGACACCCAGATAATGTGATTGGAATTAGATTTTCTCCGTCATGTATAAACCTTAGTCGGAGTAGAACTGGACAACGCATGTGCGCATGCTCCACAACAGTAGAGACGGCACCAAGTGGAGCAGAGAAGCCGCCCGAACCCCGCAAAGTAAAGAAAAAAACCCAACGTCAGCGCCGATTCAATGCATTTCACACAACACCACCAGCAAGAGGGTTTTATTAAAAAAGAAGAGAGAGAGAGATGAAAAAAGGAAGCCCGTATCCTATTCTCAGCGTGAATCCGGCCCAGACTGGTGCGTCTGGTCGGGAACTGCAGTTGAGAATGTATTATTAAGCTTATAAGTTGTTTATATTCAGTTTTTTAGGAGGTGACAGAAAAGTGAACAGGACAGGAGGCGTATTAACCAAGGGGGCAGTTGTCGGTCTGAGAAGTGAAGTCACTTCCGCGTTCAACAAACTGCAATCCCCTCTTCTTCCTCTGGGGGCTGGTGTCAGAAAGCAGCATTCTCCATAGACCCCCATGTTAAAATCACTGACTTTACATCCTCAGTAAACATGTTAAAAGCCTGGTGTCACAACGTTTTCTGGTCTCAATCGATAGTTTCTACCCCCGCACACACTCTGAGGGGGGGGAATTTATTTTTAACTCTACAGTTTTACTGTTATTAGGTTAAAACTCTGACCAATCAGGGCGCGGAAACGTTGAGTGACAGGTCCGAGCAGCTCCGTGGACAGCTGCTTCGAGGCCAGTGGGCGGGTTCTCGGCTGGTAAATCCAACATGGCGCTGTTCAGGCCGCCATGTTGGAGTCACAAAAACGACTCCCCAAAACCAATGGGTGACGTCACAGACGCTACGTCCATTCTTTTTACAGTCTATGGTATTAACCCACTGAAACAACAGGTGACGCCGCATGAGGGGGCGATGGACCCGTCAGTTATTCGGTTTTCTCAGTTGCATGTAAATTGAAACACGGACAGAGGTCCGACTTGACACCAAAATCGAATTTTGAGCATAGCTGGATTAAGCTCTGCATGTAAACGTACTGAATGTCAGCGTCAGTGTCTCCGTGTGTCTCACCTTTCTGTAGAGCGCTGGGAAACGACAGCGTGACTTTCTCATCCTCGTTCTGATAGTTGAATCCTGTAGCGTTGATTTCTGCACAGAAGAGGAAATAGTTTAGTTTAAGTTTTTAGTTTAGTTTATTTCGGACATGTTAAAAGAAATAAAACATAATACAGAAATGGACAGACATAACATATAAAAACTTTGCAAAAACAACATATGAACAAAAAAAAAAAAATAAAAAAATAAAAGAAAATAATTGAAAAATAAAGGTAATTTGATTTTTTTTTGTTTTGTTTGTTTATTTGTTTGTTTCATATCCGAAAAGGAGTGGGAAGAAGTAAAACTTATTTACTCCCACCCCTTATTCATAAATTATCTATCAAGTTATCTAGTCATTATAATCTATACAGTAAGTTAATTTATGAGTTATTTAACTGGATTTATTCTAATATATTATTATATTTATATACATATAGATTTATTCTAACGTATGATTACTAATCTTTATCTCTCTATATAGTCATATACATATAAAAACATATACAAACACATTCATACATACAAAGACAAACTGAAAGTAAAATAAAACACACACACATGAACACACACATATAAGAGATGAGATGAGATGAATTAGGAGTGGTGCAGTAAAGTGTGACTTTGTGCAGTAAAGTGTGACTGTGTGTCGTTCTCTTCTCACCGTCTCCTCCCTGCGGTGCGAAGGAAGCTGTGATGATGTCGATGTCGGCGCAGTTCATCACGATCTGATTCGTGGCTTGTGTGACCTGTAAATATTGACATTAAACAGCATCATTCCTTTTCTCTTCTACAGTTTAATCTGCTGCTGTGTGTGTGTTCACACCTCACAACCTCACACAAGCTTCAAATCCTCCAAACTCTGTCTGGGAGAGATTAAACAAGTCAGAGGAGCCATGAATGTAAATCTAAAACTGAAGCCGTGAGAAAACGGTGACAAGAAAGACAAAACTAGTGGAAACATTTAGGCTGTCTTTACACTGCAGGTCTTGATGCCCAATTCCGATTTGTTGCCTATATCCGATTTTTTTTTGACGGTCTATTTACATGTTCTATCAGAAGTGACCCAGATCTGATAATCTGCATTTACACCTGTTGTGCCTGCATGAGACGACCCGCCGGAAATAAACTAGTGATTTCAGGAAATTGTCACGTAATAATATAAGAATATTTTTAAATAAAGGTGAGTCTGGTGTTCAGAGTTTATATCCAACACATCACTTACAAAGTGAACGTTACAAAATAACGTTAGTGAAGTGGCTGCGTGGAGCGGAGCTGCTGTGAGATGAACAGCTGAGTGACGGTGACAGTCGTGCCACCGTTTGATCCTCCGTCGCTCACGTCGTGAGGACGGGACAGCCTCTTGGACACATTTGTATACAATGTTTGTTTTTCCTCTCTTGATTTCTTATCGGCTCGGTTCAGTTTTTACCGGTAGGAAAACGTGAAATCTGGTGTTTATCTCGCGCTCCCTCGCTTGCCCTCGTATCGATCCGCATAGAAATGAATGTTACTGTAGTGGCTATATGAAAACAAGAACTAGTGAGGGGGAAAAAACAGACGCGCGGACACCAGAAAAATTATTTTTTTATTTATTTAAACCTTTATTTCAACTCGTTGGTCACTGAGGTTTCCCTCATTTACAGGGACGACGAGTTTATTAAACACTGTAACTCCTGTGACAGTGATTTCATTTTGATTTATTTCATTCATGGTATTCTCACATAGTTGCACATATACATTGTGTACACATTTAAATTCTGATTACAGCTGGCCACAGCTGGCCACGGTAGTCCAGGTCAGCCCCACGTGTCAATCACGGGCTACAGAGGTTCAGCGAGACGCGTGAGCACGTGAATTAATATTATCATTGATGAGGTATGACACGCGTTGCCAGGAAAGATCCGATCTGTCTGTTCAGACTGCAGACGCATTGGCAGATATCTGATTTGTATCTGATTTATTTCCACATATAACGGAGCTGAATCTGATCTGACAACATCCGATTCAATGCGCATTTGTCCCGTTTACACATTCATGTTACAGATCCGATCTGAGCCACTTGAGAGGAAAAAATCTGAATTGGGCCACTTGAACCGTGCAGTGTAAAGACAAACTTAGACCACACACATCAAACTCAGATTCACTGCTGTGAAAACGTATTCATTTGCCCCTTTCCTTCCTGATTTCTTATGGTTTTTTTGCACATCTGTCACAGCTAAATGGGTTTCTGCAGGTTTCACCAAATCAAATTTAAGACTTTTTAAGACCTTTATGAATGAAATTTATGACCTAAATCACAACAAACAAAAACGTACAATAGAAATGCAGAGTCACAAAATTACTGGCTGCAATATACAGTATAGGTTGAAACAATTAAATGTTGCAGGAGCATTTGAGGCAGCGTTACATGGGTATAAGAAAATTAAGACCTGTCTGAAATGATTTAAGAAATGAATTGAAGACTTTTTCAGGCCTGAAATTTTGATTTTCAAGTTTTAGACTTTTTTAGAAGCGGAAACCCTGTTGAATTATCTTTTATTTTACTTTGCTTTGTCAGACAGGTTCTATATTGAAGAGATTTCTTTCATGAAACTGAACTCAGCTTTCCAAAAAAAATGTGGTTTATCACAGTTAATTCATGATTAAACAAAGGTAACGTAATAAGTTATTGAAAAACACTTTGAAAATGTAAAAAAAAAACTTCTGACATTGTAATAACTGGTTATATTACAATGTCAAAAGTTTTTTAACTTGGACAATAATGTAATATCTCATTGCCAAAAAGGTATTACGTTAACACAAACATTTTATTACATTATTGGCTTTATTACATTTAAAATGGCCAACATTATTACGTTATTGACAGTTATTATGTTATTAGCCGTTATTACATTTTGGGTTGCTACTTGCTACAGTGGGGCAATTAGTTTTTTTCACACAGGTAGGTTTGGATAGCTTTGTTTTGCCTTTTAAAAAGAGAAATCATCATTTAAAAACTGCATTTTATATTTTCTTGGGTTATCTTTGTTGAATATTAAAATGTGTTTGATGAGCTTAAACATTTAACATGACAAATGTGTAAAAAAAAGTAAGAAATAAGGAAGGAAGGAGACAAATACTTCATAAAAAAAGGCCTCACAGTTCTCTCACTACAAATCCCATAATGCACTGCAACAGCTACATAACATAAGTACAGCAGCTGTATAGTATCTGACATGACACAGGAGATATATACCAGGCATAATATGTGTGTTTGTTTCCACCAACTTGTTCATATCTGATATTTTCTCATTTTGCTTCTTTAATTTTATTCTTATTGAGAAGATTTCTGGTTCTAACAACGTGGGTTTGTAATGTTTTGGCCTCATGTGATTAAGTTTAACACAGAGAAGCAGAAATGATGAAACGTGCGTCAGTTTCCTCTATTGACTGTGTTTTTTTACTCCTAAAGGTGAAAGAATTCACACCAATCAGCAAAAACTGAGCAATAAAAAAGAAAAAAGAAAGAAAAGTTCCAACGTGCTGAAACTGGGATTCACAGCTACTGTGCCGCCAAACATTTAAATGATTAACAGAGTGTTTGAATATATTTAAAACTTGATTAAATGTTTTATGAACACAGTCTCACGATGTTGGCAACATGGCATTACTTCCTGCTCCAGTAGGTTTTTGTTTTGTTCTTGTTTTCAGCATCACAATCCAACACCTCCCATAAAAATAAGATTCCCTTTATGTTTCTAAACACTTTCACCTACAAAAAAGATGTTTAATTCAACAAAATGAGACAAACTTTCTGGTTTCTCTTTCTTTTCTGTCACTGTGAGCATTATTTTGTTTGTATTATCACATTATTGTTAATTTATTACTAGTTATTCATCTGTTTATCAGTTTATAGCTCATTAGTAGAAGGCGTCATATAAACAACTCTGTTCATATTTAGCACTTTGTCTGTGTGGAGGGTTATGGTCTGCTGCTGCTGCTGTGTGTGTTTACAGTCCAACACAGGTGTGAGGACACTGAACCGACAGGTAATCACACACACACACACACACACACACACACACGGAGCTGATAGAGTGATGATGTGATGTTTTATGGCCGTCTCTATCAGTCCAGTCCAGTAATAAGGAACCACAGTGAGTGATCCAGTGACCCATTAACATCGACTTTAAAGGAAACTGTTTAACTTCACCTCGAGCTGATACTAACCTATCATGCAAATCCACCCTCAAAACTCTCATTATCCAATAATAATAATGTGTTTAAATGCTCCCATGCAGCAGCTGCTCCCACATCTAACAGGCTGATGTGGTCACACTGGTTGACACAAGTGTTTATTAAAGGCTTCAGCTCTGTTGGGATGTTGTTGAGGGTGTTTAACTAGCAGCACAGTGGACACCCCAACTTAAAATTAAAAGAAAATGTCAGAGCGTAAATCAACTTGCAAGGCAAAGATTCACTTTTCCTTTCCATTCATCATCCTCTCACACATCGTCCCGACACCTGAAAGGACTCATTTGAGATTCTTTGAGTCGCCGCTTCCACATTTAAGGTGAATTTACTGGATGCACATGTGAAAAGTAGATGGAAAATGAACTGTGAAACTCAGGTATACCCACTGAAAATGCATTCCCACAACAACAGAACTATCTAACTACAGTCTACAGTCTACAGTCTACAGTCCGGCCCTCAGGGACAGAAGACAGAGGAGGGTTAGTAGTATTGTTGAAATTGCACATGTTTTTATCAGGAAATTTCAGGTTTTTCATCATATGTTTAGTGAAAGTTCATTAGCTGTAAATAATACACTGATACAAAGGGGAAAATTACTTTTATTTATAGGTTTTGTGCTGTTATTTCACTGGTCTGACCCACTAGAGGTCAAATTGTGCCGTATGACCAGTGTATCCACCTAAAAGAGCAGTAAACCCACTACAACAGATGAGACTCCACCTGCATGAAGGTAAACTAACTAAGTGACTGACTGAGTGACTGACTGAGGCTCGGCGGTGGGAGGGGGCGGGCGGCTTGATTGCTACTAGCTGCTATTTATAATAGAATAAACTTTATTGTCATTGGCACCGTGGACAATGAGACTTTGTCTGGTGACTCCATAGAATCTCTAAAAGCAATAAAAGAAAACAACATCAATAAATAGAAAGAATGAACAATAAATACTAGTGAGCAGCGATGTGTGCAGTGCAATGTAATGTACACATTTCAGGGCTGCGGACTAACTCTTTTCTTTTTCTTTCTTTTTTACAGTCGCCCCCTAATTTAAAGTTTTAGGAGCACAAGTAAATCACATATGCACGTTTCCTTTTCATTCATGACCCTCACACACACTCGTTGGCCTGCTGCCACCTGTACAGACACATACCAGATACTCTGAGTCGCCTCCTTCCATGTTTCACCAGTGTAATGTACATGTTTACTTGCACCGTCTCAATTTTTAGGGTCAAAACGCCTCCTCCATTCAGGACGCAGTCTGGAGCCCCGAGTTCATGTTGTCATGTTGTTGAGGGGTCGAGAGATTTAATATGAACACCTGTCAAAACAAGCAGCAGCATCCAGAACAGTGTCTGTCGGCACAGACTGCTCCTTTACGATGCTATTGAAGTTTTTCTTTGCTTTAGTTTGAGCTACGTGAACCTAGTAAACTGCCAACTGGGCACATGAAGGTAAACCTGAGCTAAACTGAACTGAACTCAGAGCTCCAGAGACTGACCATTAAAATGAGGACATTGTGCCACTAAAATTTGAGATTACTTGTCTTGCACATACAAACAGTAAATTTGCACTTCTTTGTTTTTTTTAAAAACACTGATAAAACATGAAGGGGCGCTCATTTTATTCCATTCTTGAAACATTTTGGTACATAACTATATGTTTGTCTTACATCATATTTATATCTCTATATTTGCATAGTCTTCTACTTTTTACTAAATGCTATGGTAACAACCAGATTTCCGTCCTATATTGGGCCTCCCAAGTCAACGTTTAACATCAAAACAGAGGCTGTATTGTATTCTTAACTTATGCAGCAAGGAAGAATGTACAATGGATCAATGAAAAGGTACAGTACAAACTGTTAAAGGCTGGCGAGGACTCGGAGTAGTGTTTGATCTAAGGCCATTAGAATAACTCACATGCATATTACATTTAAAAACAGACCAATTATATAAAGTGGTCTGTTTTTATACATTGAATATTTGAACTACCGGTATGTAGAGCCTGGTGTCTCTAATATCATGTTGACTGTATTATTTATATAGATCTGAGCTGATGGTTGTTGTTGTTGCTTCATCTTCTTTTCTAATTTGGTCTGTTCTGTTTGTTTGTCTGCTTGTTTTACATCTCATTCCTGCAGACCATATTATGTATCCAACCTTTACTTGATGTAAAAGTGAAAAATTAATTTAAAAAAATATTGTTTAACAACCAAATTTCCCATGTGAGGGATTAATAAACACTCTTATGACTCAAAGACTGTGGTATCTGTCATTACAGGACTGAATGAAAAGGAAATGTGAATATTTGCTTTACAAGTGGATTTACAGTGTGAGCCCCTACATTTTCTGCTTGACCTCCTAAAATGTTAGGTTTAGGAGCCACTGTGCTGCTGGTAAAAAATAAAATCAATAAAATTAATAAAATTAATAAAATTAATAAAAAACAGTTAGTCTGGAGCCCTGTGAACTGAATGACTGAGTGACTGAGGCTCGGGCTCGGGGGTGGGAGGGGGCGACATGGTGTTGCCATGATTTAGCAAACATTAGTGAGCGATTGCTAGCTGCTATTACTTAGCATCGCGTTAACACCTGCCTGCTGCGATAGATAAAAAATAAAAAATACCATCAATCAGGTGATATTATTATTATTAATGTTGATATCATTGCGCTGGTGTTACGTTACGTTACGGATATTGGTTAAGGGCACGTTAATGCTGCTGGGCTGGCAGGGCTAATGACTGAGACAGCTGGCTAAAAAAAAGCTAACGTGAGTCTGCTGGAAGTCTATGGGAACTGTTGTTGTGCTAGTTAGCTTAGCATGCTAGTCAGTTAGCCGCAGTAACGTTAGCTCAGCTCAGCTCCACTTGGTTGGCTCGAGCCTCGCAGTCGCAGCAGTAGCAGCCGTTATTTTGTTCTCCGTGCACGAGGAGGACTATAGAACGATGACGGCGGCGGCACTAACGGCCACGGCACGAGCTCTGTCTCTCTCTCGTTAGCCCAGTTAGCAACGGACTGAGCATAGCAACCAACCAACCGCCGTTCACTACCAACGTTAACGTTACAACAGCAGCTGCTCCCAGCGCCATCGACACACACATACACACACAGGCAAATAATATTAGCTGGTGGTGACATTACATAACAACATACCTCCACCACCGCCTCCAGTTTGCCCTCGAAAGTGAAGTCGATCAGGTCGGGCTTCAGGCATAAGCCGTAGTTGACGGGGTAAACGTCAGTCGGTAACCGTACGAAGGGCCTCCTTTCGGGCATGGTTCCTGTATTATTTTTTGAAGGGGGGGGAGACCGGCGGGCTGTGCTAACGAAGACGTTACTGTGCTGTGCTGTCTGTGTGTATGAGAGTGGTTCTTGTTGTTCTCTCTCTCTCTCTTAGTTTTTATTAATTAATTAATTATTAATTAATTAATTAATGCAGCAGGGCTGACCAAACCGAACCGTAACCGGGGCCTCGGCAGTGGGGATGGACAGCGACAGCAGCAGCAGCAGGTAGGTTGGTTGGTTGGTAGGTAGTGATTCCGTCTTCAGCGGCGACTCTATCCCCGCACAGCCCCAAACAACTCCGCTTAACCTACGCACGCACGCACACACTCACACACACAAGCGACGTCATGACGTTCCTGCGTACGTGACTAACGTGAGTGCACGCACTGCACGGTGGCTCCGCGTGCACCATTCCCTGCAGTCGCACTGGAAAAAACCAAAACCAAAAGGCATCAAAAACAAACTCTGTTGGTCAAATTTTTTATTTAATTAATATGTAAATGTTTTAATTGATTATTTATTTTGTTTTTGTTTTTTCCCTACTCTTTGTGTATATAATTTATATAATTATATTATCCCTAGCTAAAACAGTATTGTTCTATATATAGAACAATACTGTTTTAGCTAGGGATAATATATATTATAATAATATAATATAATATAAATATATATATAATATAATTGTTAACAAAGCAATAAATAAATACAAATGTCCTGCAGTCTAAAACAAATACAGTTTTCCTTCATTTTCAAGTCTCACTTTTGAACAACTGAAGTATATTATATATAGACAATATGCATATAAGGTAATAAAATACAACTTTCATCAGTGCATTAAACTAAATAGATCTGTCATATAACAGATGTGATGTATAAGGTGATACCTAAAAAATCCATGTGAGCGTTCATGTACCCTTGCATTTTCATTTTAACTGCTATCAGTTATCGGTCTGTCATTTAATTTTTTTTTTTGACTGCAACTTCAGATATGAATACAACTGTAGTGCCACCGTTTGGCCAATTAAAGGTCACTGCCTCATTGATCAAAAAGATGCAAGAATTTCACTTTTGAGTTTGATTTAATTTAGTGTTTTAAATTAGCACTGCCTGCTTTCCCTGTCCCTATGAATTACACAAGAATAATTGTTTATTATTCTGAATGATGAAGCCCATGTGTGTCGGTCTATTTGAAAAAAAAGAGAAAAAAAGATCTAATAATAGATTGATAAATAAATGAATAAAAGCAAAAACAATTCATGATTTTGCTACGTCTTTATTTATTTATTTATTACAGAACGTTTTTTTTTAGTATTATTTTGAAAGGGACGACCGGAAGTGCTGCTAGTTTCCGGTTAGCGGTGTAAAGATGGCGACGTCCATGAGGAGGACGCTGCTGGTCCTTCACAGAGCAACATGCAGCAGTTTGAAGGTAACGAAACATTTAAAGACACGTTTCTTTTATTAAAAACAGCGACAGACGGAAAATATAAACATTAAATAACTCGTTTGTTGTAAACTAAACGCGCTGCTGTAGGCTAGCTAGCTGAGCTAACGTAGCTACCTGACAGGACAGGGGAGACTGGGCTAAAACTATGTCAACAAAGTCAAATAATAGAGGATAACGGGTTATACTGTAGCTATGATGTTAGTGGGTTAAAATAGTTGAAATTACGTTTTTTTTGTTTTTGTTTTTTACAGTTATAACTGTATAAACCTGAATTTCAATCTGTTATCTCACTATTTAAAGTCATACTGAATGTCTTTTTTCTGTTTTTGATTTTAATCTATTTCTATGCCTCTGTAAAGCACTTTGAATTGCCTTGTGTATGAATTTTGCTATACAAATATGTGCCTTGCCTTAAAGGGTTAGTTCAACATTTAGATTCTACATTCAGATCCTCCTCTCACCATAATCCCTATATTATTATAATCTTTATTATGGACTCGAAAAAGTGGTCCACTCTCATACACATACACACTTAACATACAAGACAAAACCAAGTAAAACAAATAATAGAAAATACAGTAATTTGTCACTGTTAGTTTAAAAGAAACAGTGCAAACTATTGTGCCAGTGCTTACGAAGCGTGGATGTGAGCCGATATCCCATCATGGGGCAGGTTAAGGCCTTGATAATACAGTTATATAATCATAGATGTAGGTTCATTACCTTTAATTATTGGTGCATGTTGTTTTGAGATTGGCAGGGCAGAGACGTGAGCTGCTCAGTGAACACAATGGCCCCTGTCCCTCATCAAATACACAATCCAACAACTCCACAACGCTCTGGTGGACAAGTTGTGACCTGCACATTCACCACATTATGATATAATCATGTATAATATGTCCCTAATATGTATTCCTTTAATGGACTGCATTATATTGATTGGTTTGTTTTCTATTACCCGTGTTATCTCAGAACACAGAGCTGCCTCTGGATGTGCGGCACGCGGCCCCGCTGCTCCTGCCGGTCCGGACCAAGAAGCGCTACTTCATCCCCCCGGCCGTGGGGTTAAAGGGCAAGGTCGAGAGGAACACGGAGGAGAAGAGCCGAGCGGCCGGCGTCGTCATCAGGCAGGAATACTTCGAGAGGCCCATCAACATCGCCTGCACCGGTAACAATCTGCTTATTTATTATGATAATTATACATTTAAAGAAACGACAGAAATCAGAAATCATCAGTGTTAAAGGGATAGTTCAACATTTTGGCAAATTGGCCCATTGCCATAATAATCCCTATAGTCATTATAGCAGTAGGTTCGTTACCTTAAATTGTCGGTGCAAGCTGTTTTTAGAACGGCGGAGCAGAGCCGTGAGCTGCTCAGAGCTACGCTACGAACAGAGGCTCATTATGGGATATCTTTGTTTGTTTCCCTCATCATCAAACTCATCAAATACACAATCCAACAACTCCACAACGCTCTGGTGGACAAGTTGTGAGCTGCACATTCACCACGCTATGAGATAATAACACAACGTTACCACACAGAGTTGTTTTAGAGGGAAATACAGAGACTGCTTGATGAAAAACTGTCCCTGAAGGCATGAATTTACCTCTAACACTGTAAAAACGCAAAATCTTTCCAAGAATATTTGTCTTATTTCTTGTCAAAATGTCTCATTTCTAGTCAAAACTAATCTCTTTCCACTTACATAAGACTCATCACCTAAAAATGTACTTTTTTCGAACAAATCTTCACTTAAAATAGGAAGAAAAATCTGCCAAATTGTGCTTGTAATAAGAAAGAAAAACTTGCTCCACAATCAGATTATTTTAAGTGAAAATCTGCTTGAAAGACGTAAAAAGTGTCTAGAAAACAGCTACTTTTTATGTGACGAGTCTCATTTTAAGTAGAATTTGTTTTTGACTAGAAATAAGACAAATATTCTTGGTGAGATTTTGCGTTTTTGCAGTGAAAACAACTCTGTCTGGTAACGTTGTGTTATTATCTCATAGCGTGGTGAATGTGCAGCTCACAACTTGTCCACCAGAGCGTTGTGGAGTTGTTGGATTGTGTATTTGATGAGTTTGATGAGGGAAACCAAGAAATCCCATAATGAGCCTCCGTAGCGTAGCTCTGAGCAGCTCGCGGCTCTGCTCCGCCGTTCTAAAAATAGCTTGCACCGACAATTAAAGGTAACGAACCTACTGCTATGACTATAGGGGTTATGGTAAATGGGCCAGTTTGACAAAATGTTGAACTAACCCTTTAATATTGAGATAAACTCAGCACCAGTTTGCTGCAGCTGTTTTCTGTCAGACGGTGGTTTGGTATTAAAGGACAATTCCAGGCAAATTCAGCTCGGGGCTGTATGTTCCTAACATTTTAGGTCTAAAAGAAGGAATCTGAAGGTTTTCAGTTTAATGTCTCCTGTTTTGTGGTAGTTGTGTCTGTCCCCGCGTCGCCACGGCAACGATGAATGGGAGCAGATTGAAGTTCTGCTGCTTAGACTGTTTCCATCCCTCAAAGCCACAGACAGCGTCAGATGGAGACTCAAACATGCAGCCAGAAGTTTATTCACTTCAACAAGCCGACATGTTTGTAAAACTAGATCTAATTCAGACCCAAGTTGATGCTCGGTGTGTTCAGGTGCAGTGGGAAAAGCTCCCGTTGGTGTCATAAACACAGGAATATCAACTCTGGACTTGCTTCAAGTGTACATTTTTTCCCACAGACAGCGTCAGATGGAGACTCAAACATGCGCCGAGAAGTTTTTTTTTACTTAAAGCAAGTCCAGAGTTGATATTCCTGTGTTTATGACACAAACGGGAGCTTTTCCCACTGCACCTGAACACACCGAGCGTCAACTTGGGTCTCGACTCCGCCAGACTTTGAATTAGATCTAGTTTTACAAACATGTCGGCTTGTTGAAGTAAATAAACTTCTGGCTGCATGTTTGAGTCTCCATCTGACGCTGTCTGTGGCTTTGAGGGATGGAAACAGCCTAAACAGCGGAACTTACATCCGCTCCCATTCATCGTTGCCGTGGCGACGCGGGGACAGACACAACTACCGCACAACAGGAGCAATAGGCCTATTTCACCAGATTCTGAAGTGACGTCACACAGGGTAAATCTACATCCGGTCCGGTCGGCTGCGGCTAGAGAGATTGACAGAGTGGCGACACTTTTCATTCAAACAAACTAATACGACCGCCACAGAAGATTTCATCAGTGAGACTAACATTAATCTCCTAAAAAAAAGTTTAACCAGCCAGCGGTAAACCTCTAAAAACCTGTGGATAAAGTTACCTGGATGTAGCTACGAGCATATGACTATAGCCCCCGGTCGCTGCCCGCTAGCCCCCGCTCGCAGGTTGTTTCAAATAATGTGGGTTTGAGTGAACATCTTTGATGATTAAATACATATTGCCGCTTAATATGTTTTATGTATGGCATTATTACAGTAGGCTAATGATTAGCCGCTAATCTTCCATTTGGACAGTGACAAATAAAACCTTGAAGCAAGAAGATTTTGTTGGAGAACTGACATTGATATACAGTAATTCAGTAACGGTTGTAAACCAGTGTAGCCTACGGTTTAGTTTTAATATTTTGCCGTTCAAAAGCAAGCTAAACAAAGTCTTTTCCATCATCTCTTCGTATAGCCTACCCTGCTAGAAAAACCAGAATGGAAATGATGCTGGTCTTTGCTGTTTTTGTTTTTTTAGCAGTAGCCAAAACCCACTTCTTTCTCAGGTCTTTCTTTCGGGAACTCGTGGAAATGCAAGTACGGCTGTTTTTGTCTAGAATTTGTACACTGAGGTACGCACATGGATGTATTATATTACGCAGCAGAAGCTTTTATTTTTGGATTCAGCCATTGCGCTTCCGCGACCGGAAGTAGTTTTTACCCTGTAACGGAAACCGGAAGTACCTAAACCTGGAAGTCGTGAAATAGGCCTATTAAACTGAAAACCTTCAGATTCCTTCTTTTAGACCTAAAATGATAGGAACATACAGCCCCCAGTTGAATTAGCCTGGAATTGTCCTTTAATGAATTAAACCGACATATTACTGACCGATCCGTCCTGTTGTCTGTCCTCGGCAGCGGGGATCTTCGACGCCTACATCCCTCCAGAGGGCGACGCCCGTCTGTCCACGCTGTCTAAAGAAGGACTGAAGCAGCGGACGGAGCAGATCAAACAGACCGCCGCCTCTCAGCTGGCGTACGTACGGTTATTTATTTATTTAACTCCTTCCCCGTCAGGTCAGACGTGGTGTTGCAGCTGTGCGAATATAAATGTGCAATTTTTTTTCTTCAAATTTCTTCATTTTTTTTGTCTTTGCAGGATTCGTAAAATCAAAGAGCACGACCCCGAGTTCTCCAGTAAGACGTTTGCAGAGCGAGCTCAGGAGATCTTCATCGAAGCTCACCACGCTCTGACACAGTAAGAAGAACATGAACTCAGAAAAACTAACAGTGAGACATTTGTTACAGAGGTGAAAGTAAAACTGATAAACGTCCACAGAAGGACATCCTTGGTCCTGTTGTCAGATTAACCCTCTATGGTACCATGTTACCACTTTTTGTCCTGTCACATCTCCACAATTCATCCCATTCAATGCTGTAATACTTTAAAAAAGAGAGGAGACCTTAGAGAACCAATAACAATGCTTTAATTTATCACATGACTTTCTAGAAGCCACTGAATCCCTTTTTGCAGACTTTTTCAAAGGAAACAGGTTTGCCATTTTGCTCCACTAAAACGGTCTGAAAACATACAGTAACTTCCTGGCCCTTTTTCATCTGGAAAAAAATATATTTACACTAATAGATTAGTAAAGTTTAATTTTTAATAGTTCCATGCAATTTATTTACTTATTAAATAATGGAAACTTGTTAAAATGCACCTGTTGCCCGAAAGCAACAACGTACCATTATAGAAAATTGCAACGTTGCCTTGAGGCGACAGTGGACCATTATGGAATCAATATTGCATTATGAGACTATGGTAGTGTGTGTTTAGGTGTAAATATAATGTTCAAAAACATATCATTCATCATAATTTAGTTTTTTATCCTTAATAAATGTGATTTTGGATGCAGTAAAGTAAACATCAGGCTATTATGATGATGATGAGGAAGATGAGGATGAGGCCAGTGAAGGGTAAAGTCTACAGAGACTGGTCGGTGTTTCTAATACAGTAGATGATGAACCATAATAGTACAATGTTGCCTACAGGCAAGACATCCCAAAAACTTCCAAAAATAAATAATTTTTAAAAATTTCTTTAGATTATGTTTATTTAGTCTATGTTGAGACATAAAAACACTCCAAACATTTTTTCCCCCACTGGTATCATAATGCAGCGTACCATAGAGGGTTAAATAATGTCTGTGAGCTACAGCACAGGTTGAATTGACCTCTGGCTAAGCCCCGCCCCCTCCACTCACTCAGACAAACAGTCAACACTCGGTGACAGTTGCTATGGCAACAGCTGTCACAGTAGACAGACATTTCACAGGAGACAGAAAGATTAAATATCATCTGGAAGTCACCAAAACTTCACTTAGCTTTACTGCTATGGCTGTCGATAGCGACGGGCTAACTTCTGTTAGCCTGTCTATGGAGTTTTACATTATACGTTAGCATTAAGCTAGCGGGCTTTATGCTTAGTTGTGATACTGGCTAACATCTAAACATCTCTGACAATATGTTGCCTCAAATACGTTGTTGACTTAACTTAGAACAGATGTAGACATCCTTGTTAAGTTTATCCAGGTTTAGTTGGTGTTGTGGTCTACTGCATAACTTTATCCAGAGCAGACACTTCTCTTGGTTGAGATGTGGCTTAGGAAAAGGTTAAAAAAATCCCCCCCGTGGCCTCTCAGGATACCTAGTGTCAGAGTTGCATGTACCCCATGAACACCGTTTGACCATTTAAACTTAAAATGTCTTTTTCTCTCTTCTCCTCTCCTCCCCTTCCCTCTCCTTTTCTCTCCTCCCCTCTTTCTTCTCTTTCTCTCTTCTCCTCCTTTCTTCTCTCTTTTTCTCTCTTCTCCTTCCTTCTCCCCTCTTCTGTCCTTTTCTCTCTTTTATTTTCCTCCCCTCCTTTCTTCTCTCTTTCTCTCTCTTCTCCTCCTTTCTTCTCTCCTTTTCTCTCCTCCCCTCTTCTGTCCTTTTCTCTCCTCTCCTCCTTTCTTCTCTCTTTTTCTCTCTTCTCCTCTCCTCCCCTTCCCTCTCCTTTTCTCTCCTCCCCTCTTTCTTCTCTTTCTCTCTTCTCCTCCTTTCTTCTCTCTTTTTCTCTCTTCTCCTTCCTTCTCCCCTCTTCTGTCCTTTTCTCTCTTTTATTTTCCTCCCCTCCTTTCTTCTCTCTTTCTCTCTCTTCTCCTCCTTTCTTCTCTCCTTTTCTCTCCTCCCCTCTTCTGTCCTTTTCTCTCCTCTCCTCCTTTCTTCTCTCTTTTTCTCTCTTCTCCTCTCCTCCCCTTCCCTCTCCTTTTCTCTCCTCCCCTCTTTCTTCTCTTTCTCTCTTCTCCTCCTTTCTTCTCTCCTTTTCTCTCTTCTCCTCCTTCCTTCTCCCCTCTTCTGTCCTTTTCTCTCTTTTATTTTCCTCCTCTCCTTTCTTCTCTCTTTCTCTCTCTTCTCCTCCTTTCTTCTCTCCTTTTCTCTCCTCCCCTCTTCTGTCCTTTTCTCTCCTCTCCTCCTTTCTTCTCTCTTTTTCTCTCTTCTCCTCTCCTCCCCTTCCCTCTCCTTTTCTCTCCTCCCCTCTTTCTTCTCTTTCTCTCTTCTCCTCCTTTCTTCTCTCTTTTTCTCTCTTCTCCTCCTTCCTTCTCCCCTCTTCTGTCCTTTTCTCTCTTTTATTTTCCTCCTCTCCTTTCTTCTCTCTTTCTCTCTCTTCTCCTCCTTTCTTCTCTCCTTTTCTCTCCTCCCCTCTTCTGTCCTTTTCTCTCCTCTCCTCCTTCCTTCTCTCCTTTTCTCTCTTCTCCTTTCTTCTCTCCTTTTCTCTCCTTCCCCTCCCCTGCTCTCCTTTTCTCTCTTCTCCTCCTTCCTTCTCTCTTTTTCTCTCCTCCCCTCCTTTCTTCTCTCTCTTCTCCTCTCCTCTGCGTTTCAGAAAAAACATATAAAAACGAATGAAAACTGACTAACTGCAATGCATTTCAATGGACGTGGAAGCAGAGAATGTCCCAGTGTATGGGCTAGCTATGCGCACTGTGATTGGCTCATCGTGTTTGGAGGCGTGGCTTAGCCAGAGGTCAATTCAGCGTTAAAGCAATACTTTTGGTCTAAATAATGTTTTCGAACGGCTTTTCAGATTCAGAATCGTCTTTATTGGCCAAGTTTGTGCTGCTCACATACAAGGACTGTGACTCTGGTTTATGTAACTCTTTGTGCCTACGACAACTGAAATTTAATGAAATTTAATTTAATTTAATGAAATTTAATGAAAAACATCTGATACAGGATATAAATCCTTTACATCAGGCTCAAATAAATAACAACATACAAAAATTAAACACAAATATACCAACCCGTACATAATCACTAAAATACATATAACAAGAATAATCCCCAAAATCTCAAGAAAACTACAAAAGAAAAAGAAAAACGAGAAAGAGAAAGAAACAAACACAAAACAAAATAATTCATACCCTTACCCTGTAATTATATAAAAAGTCCTTGTTTGACCAACATTGATCGAGTCTATTTTTAAAACCATTTTTGAACCATGAGTTAAGAATAGAATAAGAATAGTAACACAGAAACAGTTAATTAAAAGTGTTCCCAGATCAGACAGTGCAAGGTAGTGCAAATAAACCCTGAGTAGTATGAATGACTGATACATACAGTATGTTTTACATCTGTGTGTGTGTTAGGCAGCACTTTAGAACAGTAGGCTACTATTCTATTTTTTTTTTTCATATTTTGTATAATGGTTTAGTTTAGCTTAATAAGTTTATTTGTATCAGGGACAATGTACAACATACCATTAGTAGGTGAGTAAAATAATTACATTTGACTAAAACATGTAAATTTAGTTTAGAAAAATTCCAAACAACAAGCAAATTTATGTTTTGCATTTTGTTCTCTTACTGTACCGAAAATGAACCGAACCGAGACCTCAAAACCGAGGTACAGTACGTATCGAACCATGATTTTTGTGTATCGTTACACCCCTAATTTAATTTTCAGGAAACAAAAGGAAAAGCAGCTCGTTTTAATGGTTCACTTTCAGTTGTAAAACGTATTATTCGTCCAAAATCACATTGAAATGAACTGTGTTTTCTGCCAAAATGAAGGTTTTTATTCTCAAAGTGTCAGTTTGTGTGACATGAGGCAGAAGTTAATGAAACAACAGCACAGATAATATATTCTCTATTTCTCTAAAATGTCTGGAGAGAGAGAAACTGAGACATGAACTTGTGTTGTTGTTGTTGTTGCAGGTTTAACAAGGAGAAGCTCCACTCCTTGGTGACGGAGCGCTGTTATCCAGTAAGTTTAGTTTTCTCCTGTGGTGACAATCGAAGCAGCAGATCGTTCCCTCACAAGCTCAACTGTATAGATTTATATTTTTATATTTCATTTTTTTCTCTCTCTTCTCTCTCTTCTCTCCCTCCCTCTCTTCCCTCTCTCCTCTCCTCCGTCCTGCTGCTCTCAGGAGATGACGAGGGGAAACCGCTTCAAGACGATCCACTGGAGCTTCGTGGAGTCTCTGGAGCCGCCCAAGGTGGTGCAGGCCCGCTGCCCCGACATGGTCTCCAAGGGCAACCTGTACGGCCAGGTGACGGTCCGCATGCACTCCAAACAGGTACGACAGGTTTCCATGGCTACGGGGGGGCATTGACATTGTGGTTTGAGTTGCCCTCGGAGGAAAGCCCCTCGCCCTTTATTATAGTCCAGTAATTTTAAGCCAAAAAAGGGGTCAACGTTGAGCAAACTCAACTGGTTTTGTATCCTCAACATGTCCTGAGTGAGGGAAAAAAAAGCCCTGAAGAATCCCATTAGGGGAAAGTTTAGAAAAAGACCCAAACATATCCCATTCATACGCCTGTTCATTATTTTTCTCACGTGAATAGGGTAACATTTTTAACCTTTAGATATCTCCATGAAAATTACTGAGTTGATTACTTACATGAAGACAAACAAAATATGTATTGCAAGGTTTTTGAAATTCTTTGTTAACATGAGCAAATGTGCATAAATTTGCATAAATTCCACCGTTTTGACGGCACATGTATACCGTAAAACACCAAATAAGGGCCCGGGCGTTTATTTGCTAAAATCGCTCAAATCAACCGGCGTTTATTAGGGACCTGCGTTTATTAGGGACCTGCGTTTATTAATAGTGTTCAACCTGGACCTCCTTCTGGGGAAAGAGGCTTCACTCCGTGGCGGCGGTGGAATGATGTGCGTTTCTCGAGGCATTACTGTAAATACGGCCAGGGCGGACTCGTTCTCGCCCGCACAGGTACCAGGAGACTGAGACCCCCCGTCATGTCGGTCCTCCGCCCTTCTTGATCCGCTGCAAGTTGCAAAAACCCTGCGGACGCCCAGTCTCTCCACCCCTCTCCCACACTTCAGCACCTGTTGGCTCGCACCACCGTCCTTTTTTTTTTTTTTTTTTTGATTGAATGAAGTAGACCTATAACTAATAATAATGCAACGTATAGCCTAACTAAATACGCGTATGAGTAATCAGAGAACAGTAGGCTGTTTACGCTACTTTTAAAAGGAGTAAAGTCATTTAAAACGAGGAGCGAGCCGAGCTGAGCCGACACGGTGCAGCCCAGGACAGGTGCTGAAGTGAGGCTGAGAGGAGTGGACAGACCGGGCAGGAGCAACCAGCCCAGAGGCGTCCTGTCAGTCCTCAGCCGTCTTTAACGTCACGAGACAGCCGCTATATTTGCATAGAATATTTTTTGGCAACCAGAAAAACAATGTTTGACCCGGCGTTTATTTGGGATTCGGCCATTATTTGAAGTTTTACGGTATATGAAGTAGCTGTGGTGGTACCGGCATGAAAACTGGAGTGAGTTGACTCCATCGGTCAACCAACAAGAAATCACTTTAAATTTCAAGATGACTGCAATTTTTCAAGACAGCCACATCCTTAGTAGAGCAGGTATGAGCAAACAGTGCATAATCCAATTACGTATGGCTAATTTGCATACAACACCTGATAGCCTGATAGGGTTCCATTCAGACCTTAATATTATGTTTTTTAACTGTAATATGTTAACAAGACTGAACAAGACATTTTCACCTGCTATATTGAAATGTAAAGTGGTCAACTTGTCGGTTGACCGATGGAGTCAACTCATTCCAGTTTTCATGCCGGTACCACCACAGCAACTTCATATATACATGTGCTGTCAAAACGGTGGAATTTATGCAAATTTGCTCATGTTAACAAAGAATTTCAAAAAACTTGTAATACATTTTTTGTTTGTCTTAATGTAAGTAATCAACTCAGTAATTTTCATGGAGATATCTAAAGGTTAAAAATGTTACCCTATTCACATGAGAAAAATAATTAACAGGCGTATGAATGGGCTATATTATTTTTTCTAAACTTTCCCCTAATGGGATTCTTCTGGGCTTTTTTTCCCTCACTCAGGACATGTTGAGGATACAAAACCAGTTGAGTTTGCTTCTGTTGCAATTTGTTCACCCTTTTTTCATGAAATGACTGGACTATTAGTGATGTTCGAATTTTTCTGAAAAGCTGAATGAACTCGGTGAGATTGACCCTTTGGAGGCCTGAGTCCAGAGCTGTGCATCACCCACAATGCATTGCAGTGGTGCAAGAAAAGATACATCCATAGGGTGGCAGTGAGTGAAAGTAGCTAAATATCTTTAAACCTGTGGTTCTCAAACTTTTTTACATCAAGGACCCTTAAATTGACACAAATTAAACCACCCATTGGACCCCCATCGGATACAATTTTGAAGCAAACACCAGAAAATATGCAAATATTTGTTCTGAGACTGAAGGATGTTACTTTTTCAGTCAATGTACTGTACGTTCAAATTAGGGCCAAGGGTGTGAATTTTTTTGGAAATATTGTAGAGAAATTTCTGGAAAAAAGGGGTGCAATTTTGCCAAAAACCTTTAAACATTTTTAAGAAAAAAGTGGTAAAAATTCAAAAAAAAAAAAAAAATCTTGAAAAAGTGGTAAAAATTCTAATGAATAAATACAGAATTTCAAAAAAAAAAAATTAAAATTATTTTTAAATTTTCATCTTTTACATTTTCAAACTAACAGGAAAGGTTTGGGCCCCCTGCATAGTTAGTAACTAGTAGCCCCCCCTTTGTAAACTATCAGAGTGTGTAAATAGTAAATATCTTGTCTGAGAGCTCAAGTCTCCTGGGCTTCTCATTCTTCTGCTGCTTTGTTTCCCTTTTTCACTCTGAAACTGTAGAAAACTAACATAATACACTGAAAAAGAGTGTTTCATGTTTAACTTTATGTCTTTTGGAGATCATTTCATCTTCACCACTTGGCTGCTGAACTGTTCACATTAACAGACAATTTAGGCTTGGGCGGTATTACGGTAATACCGTATACTGCAGGTGTTTAAAAATAGCAACGGTATCAGTTTCAATACCGTCATGAAAAAATGCAATGCACTTATACAGGAGATAAGGATTAAATATTAAATAAAAGTAATTTAATGTCTAAAATTGATTATATGACCAGTAGCACTTATGTGTGGTTGAATTTTCAGTTAAGGGATAGTTCACCCTAGAATGATATTTCGCTCATTATCTACTCACCCTCATGTTGACTAAGGGCTGGAAGAAGTTTCAGAGTCCTCCGTCCCTTCTCTGAGTTACAGGGGGTCTTGGTGTAGCAGTGCATGTCCATATAACGGTAGCAAAGGGACACCAGAGCTCTTCGTAAAAAAACACACACAAAAAAACATCCAAATACCTCCATGATGCTCGTATGTAATGTCCGTCTTGTGCTGAAGCCCCAAATTGCGTAATTGTCCCGAAAAAAATTAAATAAGTCTATATTTTAAGCTTGTTTGTAGCGGAAGCTTCTCGAAGCTCCTCTTCCTGGTCCGTCCAAATCTCGCGTGATTTGCGCCGGCGTCAGCATGCGTCAGTGCGGTTACTGCGAATCACGCGAGATTTGGACGGACCAGGAAGAGGAGCTTCGAGAAGCTTCCGCTACAAACAAGCTTAAAATATAGACTTATTTAATTTTTTTCGGGACAATTACGCAATTTGGGGCTTCAGCACAAGACGGACATTACATACGAGCATCATGGAGGTATTTGGATGTTTTTTTGTGTGTGTTTTTTTACAAAGAGCTCCGGTGTCCCTTTGCAACCGTTATATGGACATGCACTGCTACGCCGAGACCCCCTGTAACTCAGAGAAGGGACGGAGGACTCTGAAACTTCTTCCAGCCCTTAGTCCACATGAGGGTGAGGAGATAATGAGCGAAATATCATTCTAGGGTGAACTATCCCTTTAGTTTAATATGTTTTAGCCTACTTTTACACTGTGTGTGTGTGTGTGTGTGTGTGTGTGTGTGTGTGTGTGTGTGTGTGTGTGTGTGTGTGTGTGTGTGTGTGACGAGCCGAGTGTTTAAGGACTTATTTAAATTAGAGCAGTGATTCTACTCAGCAGATTAAAAGGAGCTGTCGTCCAGTCTGACTTTGGAGAAAAAAACGACTGGAATAATAAGACTTTTATTGTCAATTCAACTGCAGTGCACAACAGATAAGGCATGAACTGTTTCATTAAAGGGATAGTTCACCCAAAATTCAAATTGAACTCCTTATCTCCTCCCCCTCATGTGGACTAAGGGCTGGGAGAAGTTTCAGAGTCCTCCGTGGCTTCTCTGAGTTACAGGGGGCAGGGTTCCTACGCAAGTATGGAAAGTATGGAATTTGATTTTATACATTTCCAGGTCTGTAAAAGTATGGAAAATGGAAACTAATGTATAGAAATATATTTATTTTATTTGTCTTATCTTGGTTTGGTCTTATCTGAAGTTATTTGAGTTAATTATTTTGTATGTGCTATTGTATCTAGCTACAATCTTCTGGAAATTATTTGGTTGCAATTGCATAATGGCATACCCATTCAGAATAATGAAAAGAAATTATAAATTGCATACTTTTTTTATATTATGCACGTCTATTTACTTAAATATCACAAATTATTAGATTTTTTTTACCGAGAAGTCTCCCCTCAGACTCTGGCGGTGTTCGACCGGTTCGGCCGGCTGCTGCTGGGCGACGAGGAGCAGCCTAAGGACGTGCTGGAGTACCTGGTGATCGAGCGCCACCTGGTCAACCGCTACGGCCGCTGGAGGCTCCACGGGAAGATCGTACCGTCCTGGGCGCCGGCCAAAGACCCCGTCGTCAAGGTGACGCTCGTCTCTCCGTCTCTGCACAGCTTTTATCTTTTAAGTTTGTCTTTACACTGCACGGTTCAAGTGGCCCAGTTCAGATTTTTTTCCTCTCAAGTGGCTCAGATCGGATCTAAACGGGACAAATGCGCATGGAATCGGATGTTGTCAGATCAGATTCAGGCCCCGTTATATGTGGAAATAAATCAGATACAAATATACGGATATCTGCCAATGCGTCTGCAGTCTAAACAGACAGATCGTATTTTTCCGACCTGTGAAGTGGTACCAGTTCGATCTGGTACGAGTTCACGGGTCAGAAGTTACGAGTGGCCGTTATAGTGACTTTCACAGGTAAAACAGGTCGGAGAAACACGAGTGGGTTGCCTGGAACGCTACAAAGTCGTAAGTTGTGACTTGAAGCTGTAATTTACGGTTTCAAAAGCCTGCCTGGAACGCAGCATTAGCCAAAACCACCGGATCGCTTACTTCTGCTTTAAACCCTTTTCAAAACCTGTATGTAAAAAAAGCGAACAAATGCACATTGCACAATATAAAAAAATAAAATAAAATAAAATAATTTTTTTTTTTTTTTTTTTTTTTTTAAATCGATTTTTGAAAAAAAAAATCGATTTAAAAATCGTCAAAAAAGATATTGCGATATTTATGTGAATCGATTTTTTCTCCCACCCCTAGTTGTCATAGGCGTTACAGTGTTTAATTTTCGTGGTGTCCGCACGTCTGTTTTTCCCCTCCCACTAGTTCTTGTTTTCATATACAGTAGGCCTAATATTAATTTCTATGCAGATCAAGGAAAGGAGTGTGAAAAAAGAGAGCGCGCAGACTCTCCTTCGTTTAAAAATATGATTATATTATATTATTACGTGACAATCTCCTGAAATCACTAGTTTATTTCCAGCGGGTTGTTTCATGCAGCACAGCAGGTGTAAATGCAGATTATCAGATATGGGTCACCTCAGGTAGAACATGTAAATAGACCGTCAACAAAAATCAGATATAGGCAACAAATCAGAATTGGGCATCAAGGCCTGCAGTGTAAAGACAGCCTTAGTCTCTGCACAGCTTTTATCTTTTAGTTTTAGAGGGGGGGGGGGAGAAAGGGCCGAGGTCCAAACCGCTCCGTCTTTCTCTTCTCTGAGTGTGTGAAGCTCGTTAAACAGCTTTTATGAACTAAAGGGTTCGTACGTCTCTTTAACGAGGCCGACGGCGACAGAACATGAGGTCCTCACACCTGCAGGTCTGAAGTCTGTCCTCTCCAGCTGTTTACACATCATTTCCTCTCATAAAAACAGAGGATGACATGTCTGGTGTTGATGAACCAGTCTGAGCGTCTCATCGAGGTTTCAGCTGTAAATCCTCCTCATGAAGCTGCTTCAGCCTCACACTCATCTGTATCTGTGAAGAGGCTGCAGGTTGTTCTCTACCTGTTGAATTGTTGTATTATAAAGGCACAAGGTGTGTCTATTATTCTATTATTCTGACCACTCCTTTTATTTACGTCACTGAGAGTCAGATAATAATAGAAACACCTCTCTATTCACAGTGACCTCACAGTTGAAATAAAAACAGCAACAGAGATGACGCGCTTCACGATGAGGAATGAAAGTGTAGAATAAAATAAGAGCATATACAGTATACATAAAAATGAAGATAAAATCAAAAACCGGTCACACTTTATAATAAGTAGGGCCGGGACTCGATTAAAAAAATTAATCGGATTAATTAGAGGCTTTGTAATTAATTAATCGCAATTAATCGCATTTTAATCGCATATAAATATTTGACCTGAGAACAGTGAGAAGCATTTTTTTTCACATGGATTTTAGTATACCATTGAATGACTGAATACATAAGCTTAAGCATTCAGGGTGGCACTTAACCAAGACCAACAGACTAGGGATGCAAATTATCCATTAATTCATTAATGGATATTTGATACATACAGATTAAATGGTCTTTCCTTCCAATACACTATGATGGTTACTGTAGTATTTAACTCTTTGAGTGCCAGACCTTTTATAAAATGGTCAGTGCCAGGTGCCAGCGTTTCGGGGCATTTTGAGTAATATTTTAAGACCAAGAGAATATTTTGTACTATGACTCTGAAAACACCAAATAGCTCAAAGGAAAGAGGAGACTCTCTATTTAACTAGGGAAAAAAACATTTGTTTGTACCTTGTTCCATTCTTGATTTATCTTAAGTTGAATAGAGCCTGGTTGCACCAAAAATACCACTTTTTTTCTAGAAAGCTGAGAAAAATGCATTTTTGTGAAAGAGAGTCTCTCAAGAAAAACAGTGATTTATCCGTTTTAATTTTGGCTTCAAAAACATGTAAGACATCTGAACATTTCATTTCACATGTTTTTTCATTGTACAAAAAAAAAAAAACTAAAATACAACAAGTAGGAGTCTTACTCTGCAGAGTGATGCCTGCTCTCCTCCTTCTCCTGCAGTTGCTGCCCCCTCACCCTCTCCTAACCCCCTCCTCCCCCCTCCCCTCTTCTCTCCTCCCCCCTCCCCTCTTCTCTCCTCCCCCCTCCCCTCTTCTCTCCTCCCCCCTCCTCTCCCCCTCTCCTAACCCCCTCTCTGCCCCTCCCCTCTCCTCTCCTCCTTCTCCTCCTGCTGCTTCCCCTCGTCTCTGAAGGAGGGAGACGTCGTGGCGTCTTCAGCCTCTCTGCTGGACGCGGCCGCGGCAGCGACGCACCGCGCTGATCTCTCGGTTCGTCGTCACGTCGGTTAGACAGCAACTGGTGAAACTGACTCCGCGATCCGCTTTCGCTTCGGCATTTTGGTGCTGATCATCTAGATCAGTTTACCTTTCCTGCCTCCTCCGATCACTTCATGCTGGAGCTATGCTAACTAGGGCTGCAGCTATCGAATATTTTAGTAATCGAGTACTCTACTGAAAATTACATCGATTAATCGAGTAATCGGATAAAACGTATTTTTGCTTGGTTAAAGAGCAATTATGAATACACAAGAGAAAATAACATATTTCACTCAATAATGAATGACCAATTGGTTTCCTTTTGTAGAATCAACTGTTTTTATTTCTTAAATTCACAAGCAAGTATTTTCTGGTCTTGAAACATTACTAAAGAGGCGACTGCTGCTAACATAAATAAGAATAAATAAAACACAAATAAAAATAAATTAAATTAAATTACTTTCAAGATATCAAAAATAAATAAAATTCAATTACTTTCAAGATATCAAAAATGTTTTCTGTGGAGATGCTGCAACATGGAAGACGTGCTGCTGTGGTATGCAAGGGCCGTGTTACAACTAGAGTGCCTATAGAGAGACATTTTCTGTCTTTTTGTCGCCTTTTTCTCCCTCAGTCAAACACCCACGTCCGCCCCCCCGTTAAGGTTTCTACCTAATCAACGGTCTCACCGCAACAGATGGTTCACGTCATGATAACTTAAGTATTTTGGCCATTCAAACTTCCACAGTCCATAGTCCTTTTCTTTGTTTGATATTTCAAGAGACTTTGGTTAAGTAGCCTAACCATGGATAGCTCCTAGGCAGGATTGTTCTGCTGTGTTGTCGCCACTCGCCACCGTCCCCCCGTCATCGCGGCCATCGCCTCGCCGCCGCCGCCGCCCCCCTCCCCATCTCCGCCGTCATCCGCGGCGAACGGCCGCGCGGGGGGGGGGGGGGGCGTGCACGGTTACGTTCATAGGTTACGTTACGGCGCACGTTGTGCCACATTGAAAGTCCGTGCGGCCGCTTGAACTACAATTAAATTAACGATTCCTCGAGGCAGAAAAAAATCCTCGGACCATTTTTTGTAATCGAGGTACTCGAATTACTCGAGGAATCGTTTCAGCCCTAATGCTAACAGCACCGTGGCTAAGCTTCCTCCAGCTCCACGTTACACTTGTTCCAGGCTCTGCCCGTCGTTTTTCTCTAGAAATAGAAACTTTTCCCAACTTTTTTATCTCTGTACGGATCGCACTCGTCTTCTCCTTCTTCTTCACTTCTTGCTCTGATCTACAGTCTTCTTCATTCTACACATCCCAGAAGCCCCAAAATTACTCACAGTGTGCGCGAGAGCGTCCCCATTTACCAGCCACAGAAAAGTGCATTTGACGTCTATGGACGTCAATGGCACTCAATGAGTTAACTAGGCTACTTAAATCACAGAAGCATAAACTGATTTGTTGAACTCAGCCTGATGTAAACATTAATAAAACTCAGTAACCAATCACACAGGCAGCTCCATGTTGTCTCTGTGTGATGTTCAGGGACAGGTCAGGACAGTCTGAAGACAGAGCTCTGAGGGTGAAGTCCTGTCATAATGAGATGAGCTGCACCTGTGACAGTGACAGGTCATAGATGTAGTGCTGCAGCTGAGCAATTAGCGCTATATAGCACATTTAGCGTGCGCCCGTGTCTGTGTATCTATGTGCAGGCAGAGATCAGAGATGGTGTTTTAAATAACCATGCTAGCGTTTCACCAGCTCTCATCTCTGCCAGTCAGCCTCTCAAACTGCCGCCTCTCTCGCGTGCGGGCGCACCGCACGTAGACACACGTGAGAGAGAAAAAAAAAAGAATTGAAAAAAAAAAAAATGTTTTTTTAATAAGTGCGATTAAAATGCGTTAATTTTTGTGTAATTAATGCGTTAAAGTCCCGGCCCTAATAATAAGTACACACTATTAAGCATTAATAAATACAGAATTCTCCATTTATAACGCATGAAAACTCATTACTATAGTTTATATAGACCCTTTCAGAGAGTATAAACAAAGACAGGTGTGGCTCATTAGAAAACGCTCTGGTACACTAAATGGAATGGAGCCTTAATTAGTATCCTTGGTAACACCTGTATTTGTTTATACTCTCTGAAACGGTCTATAGTTAGTGCTTATCAATGTGAGTAAAACATTTTTAACTGTTTATAAACCGCATACTAATGAGTATTCATGTGTTATAAATGATGAATTCAGAGTTTAATGCTTAACTAATAACACTTATAGTGTGTATTATTAGAAAGTGTTGCCCAAAAACCAGTAAAAAATAGTCTTAAAAAATGAAATTACAGTGTCCAAATGTTGTTAAAAATGTTCAGTTTGTCTCTTTATACAGGTGCATCTCAGTCAATTAGAACATAATGGAAAAGTTTATTAAGGGAAACTAATACATTATAAAGATCCATTATTACACCTAGAATGCAACATTTCATGTCTTTTATTTATTTAATGTCTTTTACGTGGCTTATAACATTTATTGAAAACCTCAAATTCAGTGTCTCAAAAAATGTGAATATATCAAAAGACCAATTAGAAAAAAACAATAATATGATATTACAGTTAAAAAACTTAAGGAATGGAACCAATTTAGGCCCATGAGCACTAATAGAGACGGAGCATGTCATACCTGCTCTATTAAGGATGTGGCTGTCTTGAAAAATTGCAGCAGTGTAATGTATAAAACACTGTAAGAAGAAGGGGCTTCAGTTCAAGTTAAAGACATCAGACATGAGACTGAGCCAGAGCTCCGCCCCCTCTGGTCTCGATGTGTCGTAGTGTCGTCGTGTTCCTAATAAACTGCTCAGTGACTCAGTGGAATAGAAGATGATTTAGAAAACCTAGAACATAATCACCTTAAACCTGTGAGTCAGCTGCTGCTGCGGCTGCCTCGGTCCAGACCAGCTGACAGATGGTGTTTCTCCTTCTTCTTTCTTCTTTCTTTGTCTTTAGCCCTATTCGCACGGGATTAGTTTTACCTGGGGACCTCTGGTAATTTGTAATAATTTGCGGAGGACGTCTGTGATCTTAATCCTGTGTGAATGCGCCATGTCGGTGATTTGTAAAGTAAAAATTCCCACCGCAAATGACCGACTATATTTCACCAAAGACCGACGTCCCGTGGTAAAACTAGTCCCGTGCCAATCTGCATCTCAGCAGTGATGGCAAGTAACAAAGTACAAATACTTCGTTACTATACTTAAGTAGAATTGTCAGGTACTTTGTACTTTTAGAAGTATTTATTTTTCTGACAACTTTTTACTTTTACTCAGTAAATTTTTAACGCAAATATCGGTACTTTCTACATTTCCCCAAAAGGCTCGTTACTTTTTTTTATATAGCCTACACATCAGGGTTTCCGCGGCAAAATAAAATTACAGCTATTTTTTGTACCAGATAGCCTAATGAAACGTAGTTATTTTCATATGTAGTCCCAAGGTGTGCCATTCACAATAACACACCACCTGTACAGTGAGAAACAATTGTTGCCTGGTGTGATATTAAAAAAGTTGATTAATTGGGACTATGAGCATGATTTGTGACACCACAGTTTAGAAGCCAATCCTGGCCCAAAATTTAATGTTCATAAGTGTGATGTGTAAACCTGAAGTGTACAATACAAATGCCTACAATTGACCATAGTGAAGTACTACATTAGGATACATTTTGTGTCCGGCAGGTAAACTTAGGCTATGTGAACAATGTTTGTTCAAACAATGACATTGATGAAATGGATTCAAGATAAATTATCGTGTGGTTATTTGCTTTGCAGTGAATCGTGCAATAGAAATACTTTTTACTTTTAATAATACTTTTGAGTAAATTTCAAAGCCTGTACTTTTTACTTTTTCTTGAGTAGATATTTAGATCAGTACTTTCACTTTTACTTAAGTCGTTTTTTACACAGGTACTTTTACTTCTACTCAAGTAAAGAATCTGGGTACTTTTGCCATCTCTGCATCTCAGTAGTTGAGGGGCATTTTTTTGTTCTTCCCCGGTTGAAACCATAGCTACTGTACTGTGGGTTGAAACATGGAGGCTGAGGTGGAAATTATGAGCGGCATTTTCGAAGGCGTTTTAGGTGCAAACACGGGCTGGTATCGGTGCTGGAGAGAGACCCATTTAAATAAACAGCTCAGATCCATAAAAAGAGTGAAATTTCAGAGGATATTATGGATGACATACAACAGGCTTAATACAAATGCCATGACGGCCCGTTACTGTGACAACAACTGCACTGTTGCGAAGTCACGTTGCTGCTTTGACATTTTATTTACATTTGCTTCACACATGGATGTGACAGCAGCAGCGGATGTTACCACGTGCAGCTTTGAGGTCGTATCGGAGCTTTAATGTCAGTAAATTAGAGTAAAAATACAGACTTCACTTATCCCGTGCGAATGCACCACAAGAAACACAGACATGGGGGGGGTTATTTACAAATCACCAGACGTCCCCAGGTAAAACTAATCCCGTGCAAATAGGGCATAAGTCTCTTTTTTTTCCTCTCGGACACAATCGAGCAGCGTCGACTCGTCGGTTCTCAACGTGTTTCTCACTTTGTCACGCCGGCGTAAAAACAGTGATGCTTCGATTTGTAAATGAGATCAGAAAATAAGAACTGACCCTTTTTAACTCCTTTATTATTTTTATTTATGAAAAGAAGAGTTGTGAAAAGAGAAGTTTGTGTTTTATTCTGAAACGTGTCTCGATATACTATATCGATATACACACTGCTCAAAAAAATAAAGGGAACACTTAAACAACACATTGTAACTCCAAGTAAATCAACCTGGGATGATAATTTTGATTTACATTGATAATTTTTATGTTATTTTGTTCTCAACACACTCTACTATATATTGAATAACGATTTTAAACTGCAATATTTCATTAACTGAGATCTAAGATGTGTTGTTTAAGTGTTCCCTTTATTTTATTGAGCAGTGTGTATATGTATCGATATACATATATATACACCATAATCATATAGTAGCGTTAGGGTTGCAAAATTCTGGGAATTTTCAAAGTTGGAAACTTTCCATGGGAATTAATGTAAATATATGGGAATTAATAGGAATATATGGGAATTAACGGGAATAAATCAGAAATTTACAAAATTGAAGGATGGTCCTTAACAGGGAACTTAAATATAGTTGGGGAAAATATATTGTAGCATAATCTTGACTAAAACAACCAGATTTAATGCAAGTACACTTGAATATCTATGCTATTCACCTTATTCCAACGGTTAAAAATACAAGCAACAAAAATGAAAACTTGATAAAGTTCTACTCACAAATAAATCTGTAGAAATGTCCTGTTTTTTAATTGTATTATTTTGCATGGATGTCTGTTTATGACAAAACAAAATATTTACATTTATGTTTGGATTTGATACAGTTTGTTTAAATTACCCCCAATTTCCCATAAATTCCAATAATTCCCATAAATTCCCATAATTACCATGGAAGTTTTCTGTTAAAAGCGTTAAATCAGGTTTTATTGTTGCTTTATATCTGTGGCCCTGTTTAATAGTTACCTCTGAATAAAAAACAAAACACCTCTCTGGTTTTAGCGGCTCCAGTCACCAGACCTCCTCTCAGGTTATTTGAGGCTCTGCTGCCTGTCGATCGATCAATCAATCAATCCCACTCTGTCAAGTGAACTGACACATGAAAAGCAGGACACTTCCACCAGCTGTGGTCTATGAAATAATAATAATAATAATTTAATAATTTCAAAATCTGATTTTACACAACCTGACCTGAATATGCTACTTTTATCTTTTGCTCTTCATATTAAGATTAAAAACTGAGGTAAATATTAAATAACTACTAACTAATTGACAGATGAAATGTTGTCCATTGTCTAACTGTGTCTGTTTATGCCTCATCTTTGTATAATAGCTTGTATTCTGTGTATTTTATTACTTTTATGTTATGTGTAGGGACTACAGATGGAAATTAGCTGGGAGCTAAATCTGGTGCAACCATCTTTTCATTTTTTCCCTTTAAATGATTAATGTAATTGCACACTGTCCCTTATTCAACTAATAAACTAAACTAAACTTAATTCCTCCATAATAATAAGTCTGTATCTGCAGTATCCTGAGTTTTTTGTTCTGTAAATATATTCTTTGATTATGTATTCATTCATTTTAATTTAATTTTCCTCCTCTTTTGTCTTGCAGACGGTCATGATCCCCGGTCCCCAGCTGAGTCCGGGAGAAGAGTTTGATCCCAGCAGCTTCGAGGTTCCCAAACCGGCAGCGGTGCAGTGGCATAAGTAAGACCACTAGGTGGCGCCGCTCTGTGCTTTAAAACCACAGTAGGAACATTATCACCGTTCAGCAGCAGCAGCAGCAGTTTAAAACCTGGCCGTGTGTGTGTGTGGATAGTTTGTCCACTCTGGCAGCAGACCAAGGTTTCCTTTGCTGTTTGGCTGCTCAGACGGAGGAAGCAGCAGGTGAACAAACCGCTTTGTCCCAACGCCAGAAATAAAACCTGCTTCTTACTCTGTAAATCAACACACAACAGTCTGGAATAACAACAACAAAACCTTCCGCCTTCATACATTTTTATGTTTTCTTCCATGGGACTACAGTAATTTAATGTTGTGTTCTACGTCGTGTAAGAAATAAAATGTACAGATCTCCAGAAATTGTATGGTTTTTTATTTCTGTGATGAATAATAATAATAATACTGCATGTTGACCTCGGGAGATACAAAAATAAAGTGACCCATCTGCTTTTCTTCTTCACACACGAATAGATTTCAGGAGGATTTTTCTCTTCTGTTTTTTTTTTTCCAGAGTAATCTTTCATAGAAGATACAAACAAAATTGAAACGGTACAAACAGTACACAGGCTGATGATGTTTCTCTATGCAAAACAAAGGGTGTGTTACTTACAACTATATTTGGGGGTTTTTTTCTTCTTTTTTTTCCTTTTTTTTTACGTGACAACAGATTACAGCACGCTCATTCAAAAAACACACTGACATGCAACGATGCTCACAAAACTAGGTCACTCCACTGACAGAAAAACTTGGCGCAATGAGATCACTGAATGAAAGAAACCTGAAGCTGTGTGAGACTGAACGACACTGCCGCAGCAGCAGCATTAGTGCTGATAATTATCACCATTTGAAACAACGGCCTGTCGATTTCACAGAGTACTTGCTGGCATAGACACGACGTAATTACATCAACACAGAAAAACTGCCAACATTGTAAGTTTTCATTTTCAGTTTAAATTAAGAAAACAGATTTCAAAACGTTGCAGTGGTTAAAAGTGAGTAAAATACCAACTCGGCAGTGTCGGATGTTGAAATGTGTGGTTACTCTGAAGCAAATAAATTATTACCTAAAAGTAAAAATGTAATTTAAATCTTTGACTTATCCAGAAGGTGACTGAATTAAGACATTTCCTTTCCTATTTCTCCATATTAATTGGCTCTAGCAGGACATCTTATCTCATCTAGTACCTTTCATAGACCAAAGAATATCTATTTATAGCAGCAACTACAATGGCCAATGTCAATATCTGATCTGAAAGAACCCAGATGGAATTGCTTGACTAGCAATTATTTAATCAAAGTAATAGGAAATAGGAATAGTTTTTCATTAAAGCTGTGGCCTCTGTAACTCTGTAGCTTGCATTAGTATAATAACCATCAATTTAATGTTCACTGTAATTACCATTCTGATGTTAATGTTATTGTCCCATCTCTCTGAAGTGCATCCACATAAAAAGCAGTGATGACATGATTTTCTACTGATATTGGATATTAAAATAAATCTGATAAATTAACTTTGCTGTAAAAGTACAATTTTTAGGGTATAAGTCTGAGTTTATGGTGAATTATGCAGTGTTTGGCTTTGTGTTTTGTTTTTTGGGTGGATGAATGTCATTTTCACATTCTTACGACTGAGTAATCAGTCCACCCAAGCAAACAAGTATGCATAGTTTTGTTTTTGTTTTTATCAATCATTAATACCTGATTGAAATATAATTTGACATCCATAATGTACAGTAGTCCAGATGGCACTGCTTGACACGTGACACTTTCTCAAATTTTGAAAATATTATTTCCACAAAAGAACAAAATTAGACTGAATTTATTCTGCATGTGCTGGTTAAGATTAGTTTCATCTCATAGCTCCTGCGCTATGGTTGTGTTTGTGAACACTGCTTACTGTTTAAGAGACTGTCACCCAAGCCATGTGCCCAACATATTGTACTTACATGGCAAATGTGTTTAATTGTCACCCAAAAACATACAAAGACACAAAAAAACATTGTAACTCATAACAGGGGGTAGAAGCAGGAAGAAAAGGAACTTCATCTAATTGCTTAGATGCCCTTCCATCATTCGAAACTGTCTGTTCCTAGGTCATTTCTGGATCAACAAAGGACGAAATGAGTCCACAACATGTGCTTCAGTAAAAAGAAAGCTTTGCACGCAAAGTGTCCAAGTTGTCAAGTCTTTACCACAGGCATTTCAGCTGGGCAATATTGTGGTAGTCCAACCTGGAATGGCACAGTCCTGTGTTTTGTGTTCCATTATCTCAAGCACGAGTCCATCTGAATGGGCTTTCAGTTTTGCCAGTTGCACAGGGAGCTAGCTGAGCTGACCCTGTGCTCTGACCTCCCTGAGGATCGGGGGAAGTTAAAAAACAAAGTTCCCCTCCACTATCAACAGGGCACCGTCAAAAATGTTCACATTCTCCTTGATGATTGAAAGTGAAAACAAATGATGGCTAGATTTCGGTCACAAGTCAGGTGGAAATACAAGAGCCTCAGCGGCACATTCTGCATCGTCGTCCTCATCTTCCTCTGGAATATTCTCAGGCTCCCACGTAAAAACATCCGAGGTATTGTCTGTGAAGGAACCAGATCTGGTCCTGACCATCTCCCAGGGACACATGGCATCGCGCCGGCCTAGGGACGCCTTAGACTCATCCATGTCCTCGGCGCTGATGTCAGCTGGGAACTCTTCGGGACTTAGTTGGCCCTGGTCCTCTGTGATGACTTGTGACTCACTGTTGGGAATATCAACATTTGTGGATGTTTGTGGATCTGTCAGACAAACATCTGTTCCTGTCCTGTCTTCAACTCCAGGTTGGTCAGTCTCCCAAGGACAGACATTTGCCCGACCACTATCTTGCTTTTGGAGACCTTTTGGTTGTTCTGTGTCCCAAGGACAAACATCAACCCGACCACTATCCTGCTTTTGGAGACCTTTTGGTTGTTCTGTGTCCCAAGGACAAACATCAACCCGACCACTATCCTGCTTTTGGAGAACTTTTGGTTGTTCTGTGTCCCAAGGACAAACATCACCCCGACCACTATCCTGCTTTTGGAGAACTTTTGGTTGTTCTGTGTCCCAAGGACAAACATCTGCCCTGGCACTGTCTTGCTTTTTCAAAACTTTTGGAGCATCTGTTTCCCATGGACAAACAGTTTCCTGAGAATTTCCTTGCGTCTGTAATTTCTCTAGTTTTGAGATCTCTGATTTGACTACCCCTGTCCCCCCTGTTTCCCATGGACAAACATTTTCCCGAACCGTGTCTTGCCTTAAAATACTGTCTGATATTTTGGAGGTCTCTGGCTTTGTTGATTCTGGTTCCCCAGTTTCCCATGGACAAACATCTGCTGACACTGTCTCAGTTTCCCAGGGGCATACATTTACTTTTGTGTTGTCTCTTCCTTCAGAATGTACCAATGTAGCTTTGAAAGGTGAGATACCTCCTTGCATGCCTTCTGGCTTGTCTTGATTTCCACTTTCCCAAGGACAAACATCTACCTTGACGGTCAGTTGCGTAGTTGGGTCTTTATTGGTCGGCACTGTGCTTTCCCCTTCCCATGGACAAACATTTTCCATGACTTTAGGAGGTTCAGGGAATTCCCATGGGCAACTTTCTGCTGTCCTGTTCACTTGTTTTTGTTGCTCATTACTTGGCATGTCTTTTGGTGCACCATGATAGATGGCAGGTTTCATAACCTCTTGTCGAAGGGGCACCGACAGTGATCCCTTGGTCTCCAAAGGATTAAGATTTTCATATACAACTTCCGGCTTCTCCTGAATATCCCAAGGACATACATTAGCATATTCACTATCTTGTCTTTTTGGAGGTTGCGAAGTTTCTGCTGTCTCCCACGGACAAACGTCTGCCACAGGTTTCAAAGACTGGCGTCTCTGTGAATCTCTGGACAAAGTAGTACGAGAAATGACAGGAATATCTTGTGAGTCCCAAGGACACACATCACCACGACCACTTCCTTGTCTTTTAACATTCCCATGTTCTTGAGATTCCCATGGACATACATTGGATGCCGTTACCTGGGAGTCCCATGGGCAAACATCGGCTTTAATGCTCTGCTGTTTCTTTGGGCCCTCTCCTTGCTGCATAGTTCCAGCTCCTTCCCATGGACACACATCAGCATGGGAAATAGTACGGACTGGTGTAATTCGAATACTACTTCTCCTGTTAGTTGAGGGAGTTCTCGAGCTACTAGCAGTGTCCCATGAACATATACTGCTGCGTTTGCTGTTCTGCCTTGATAAAAACACATTTTCATAGGTGCCATCTTTTTGCATATCATCTGTATCCCAAGGATAGACGCCAGATTTTACAACCACAAGCCTTCTTGGGCTTCTTTCCGAAGAATCTGCAGAGGAAAGTCTGACTGCATTCTGCTTTACAAGGCATGGTTTTCCGTCTACTGTAGACATACTTCTTTTCTGCAGTGTCCTCTTTTCCATGCTTGGACGTCTACTAGATGATCCTAACCTTGGAGTTGTGGAAGCACTTTCCTGACTTTTTTGTGAAACTGAATCCTCTCTATTCAAATTCCCCTCTCTACTGGATCTGCTTCCTGCATCCATTGATCCCATAATTGATTTCACAGAGAGCCACTTGGTGGTAGTGCTGCGGAAGGAGAAGACACGCTGATCTTTTGAGATCATAGGTCTTGGGGAGCCTGGTGCACTTGCAGACACAGGAGCTTGTGGTTTGGGTGACTCAGTTTCAGCTTGTAGTCCTTTTTCCTCAGATGGAGGCTTCTCAGGTGGTAGATGGTCCCAGGGACAGATGAGGGTCTGTGGAGATGCTGGTCTTTTTATCTCACCATCCTGAGAGTTTGCGTAGGTGACATGCTTCTGGTTCTTGTCACCTGATGGTTCCTGCTCTACATCCCAAGGACAGACTTCAGACTTGTCAAATGATTCTGACTGGAGAGCACTCCTGGTCTGGTCACTAATGGAAATGCTCTGCCTGGACCTTGTTAGTATGGTGCTGGCTCTGTTAACCTTAGGTATATTTTCAACAGAATGGCCGGTGGTGGACGTTAGACTCCAGGACTTATGAAGCCTTGTGTGATCAGGATGCAGGAGATTAGTATCAATAGTCAGGTTCTGGGCACTGGCAGACTTACAGACCCCTGGCGGAATATCTAAGGAGTCTGTCTCAGACCGCTGGGAGCATCTCTTTGCCGAGTTGGCATTCAACCTGGAGTCACGAAACGAGGACTCTCTTTCCCTGACATAATGATGATCACTCTGGGACTTGCGTATGCTTGCGCGTGGAGATGGTGATCGTGATTTCATTGAACTTTTGTAACTGATACTGATGGTGTCTGGGGTCCGCCTGAAAGAATCCGACATATTCACACTGCGGAATGATCCATCTCTCTCTTCACGGCTGCACTGTCGGCTCATGGATTCTGGGAACTCTGCAATGCGTTTGATAATGGACCTCCCCAGTGTACAACGAGAACTCCGCTTCTTTGACAGATGAGGGTTGTTTGCAGTCATCTTCTTCGTCTTGTGGACTTCTAACTGGGCATATAACTTCTTCAGTTCATCCTGGTGCATGTGAAGAAGGGAGGAAATCGATGGAGGGATTCAGGAGATGGTTGAAATGATTGAGGAGAGGAAAAGACAAGGACGATAACGAGTCAGAGGAAAGGTAAAAGACAGTTGAGGATAAGAAAAGGGTAAAGGTTGGAGAGAGGTCATACAACATCCATATATCTTTTCTACTGTATTTCCTGTTAATTTATGATTTAATTATAATACATTTAAGATCTGTTTAAGTGAGTCTGCATGTGGTCATAACTAAAAATTAAGGGACATTTATTTCTCTTATTTAAATGTGACCTTGGTAATTTCTTCCACCTTTTGTAAATTATGTCCCAATGCAAAGTGATAACATCGGTCTGAGGGGACAAGAGAGTTTACCCGAAAGTCATCTGGGTCCACACTGTGCTCGCTCCAAGCAGAGTGAAAACTGCTGTTGAGGTACGAGCCGGAGCGCCGCAGATCCACTTCGTCTTCGTACACCTCTGCCGCGATCTCCTCTCTCCCGGGCTTGGACACGTGGAGAAACTGTGGGACACAAGCGCAAGTATAAAATGTGTACACTTCACACTGGAAAACAACATTGATGGTACTTATATGGTTTTGTTTAAGTTTGTAAAGCATCACTTTTTTGAGTCTGATTACACAAACTTTGTTTTTTACGTTCTTATCCTGGTTTTGAGAAGCCTGTGTTTGCTGCTGGAGGACTAGTTTCTCTGAATGCTGTCGACATCTCACTTGTGGATCAATTAAGAGAATTATTTATCTGTTATCTGCTATTTATATCGATTTCGCCTGCCAAAGTTAAACTGGTAACAACATGTTATCCAATGGTTTCAATCAGTAGCCAGAGATGAATCAGCTGCAGTCTCAAGTTAAACCATCTCTGCTGACAGTTCCCTCTCAGATGAAGGATGTCATATTATTTTTTCAGCATATATTCTTATGCCAAATAATGATTGGATTCATACGCAGCCAAAATGATAAACATTAATTAACATGCTAACTAACTAAGGCTAAACCTTATGATGCCAAAAGTTAATCATTCACTTGCACATCCTGGTCTATGTACATCTTTAACATCAGAGTTTACAAGGCACAAATATGTGAGTTTTCTTGAACTTGAATGTCATTTAATTAAACTAATATTATACTTTTTATTGTCAATAGTAAGACTTTGATTGCTCGTCAATACATGGTTGATGACCTTTTTTCTACTTTGGCCTCTGATTTTACCTCACAGTTAATTAACTATGGCACGTTAAAGCATGTTGAGCACCTTGGGAATGAAGAGCAGGGCAAGTGTCACGGTGATGGTGACGTGGGTGTGCGTGAAGGACAGCAGCAACATCCAATCAGGATGCAGAGAGGGAAAGGTGAACCTGACAGGGGACAGGAAATGCAAAGGAGCACGACGTTAGTTTGTACTGCATTGTTTTTTTTGTTTTTTTCCTTTAACCATGTTTATAATGTAGCATATCAAACAAATATGCTAATATTGGGGGGGGGTTTATTCTCTTTTTTAATGGGAACAGGCATATAGAATATATAAACCGACAATACACTGATCAAAAAACAGACAGAAGACAAACAACAGAGCAAAAACCAACACAACAAACATGACCAAAACAGGGCAGAAAAAGTACAACAACAAAAAAACACGCACAAGAAAAATAAAATAAAACAAAAGAACAAACAACTACAACAAAAAAGGATGTAAAACTACTAAAATTAATTTAACAGTAACTACTTAGTATACATTCACTCAAAAGTACGTTTTTCCCATTTTTTGTTATGCATTTCTACCTTGTCTTGATTGATGGAATAATTTTTTCCAAAAGAAATTGGCATCGCACTTTATTTCTAAAAAAATCCAGGTTCAAAAGTGTTTTTGTTTGGGTCTGAAATATAAATATTTTCCCCAAAAGGATGATGGTGTTAACAATCTGTGGGCATCATGTACTGCATTGTTATACATCTTCAGAGACAGAGAGGCTGTGCTCGTCACTTACCTGAACAGGTGGAACATGGAAGAGATGAGCAGCTCGTTGTGGATGGCGATGCCCATGTAGCGAGGTTCGTGAAAGGCCGAGGGGACGGGCCTGACGGCGTTCCACAGGGAGCTCCCCCAGCACAGGAACAGAAGCTCCGCTGTGGCACGGGAAAGTAACCACAGGTGACGTTTACTGATTTTTATCAACTTGAGAATGTTTAAAGGGATAGTTCACCCAAAATTGAAATTTCACTCATTATCTCCTACTCCCCCTCATGTGGACTAAGGGCTGGGAGAAGTTTCAGAGTCCTCCGTGGCTTCTCTGAATTACAGGGGGTCTCGGCGTAGCAGTGCATGTCCATATGATGGTTGCAAATGGATACCAACTGTCTTCGTAACAAAAAGACACACCAAAAAACATCCAAATACCTCCATGCTGCTCGTATGTAATGTCCGTCTTGTATTGAAGCCCCGACATGAGAAATTGTTCCGAAAAAAATTAAATAAGTCTATATTTCAAGCGTGTTTTGTAGCGGAAGCTCCTCTTCCCGGTTCGTCAAATTTGGACAAACCGGGAAGAGGACGGACCCTGGTTTTCGCATTTCAGGGCTTCAATACAAGACGGACATTACATACGAGCAGCATGGAGGTATTTGGATGTTTTTTGGTGTGTCTTTTTGTTACGAAGACAGTTGGTATCCATTTGCAACCGTTATATGGACATGCACTGCTACGCCGAGACCCCCTGTAACTCAGAGAAGCCACGGAGGACTCTGAAACTTCTCCCAGCCCTTAGTCCACATGAGGGGGAGGAGAGAATGAGAGAAATTTCAATTTTGGGTGAACGATCCCTTTAATGCTAAATAATGTATCAACTGCCTTCCAGGATAGTCTGCATTTAACCTGACATTGGTAAACAATTTACTTTTTAAGCCAAATTTATCTTGTTTTTTTATTTAATAGGTTTATGGTTCACCTTTTATAGGCCATACTTTCTGTGGTTCGGTGCACTGAGGTATTTTTGTTTTTATTGCCAAATAAACTACAGTAGTTTTAGATAATTACAGTCGACTTGTTTACAACTTTGCTTTCCAGTTGTCCGTCCCATTCTCCTGGACACAGTATCTCGGTATTGATGGAAGTTCTTTCAAATTTGGTAAAAACATTCACTTGACTCAAAGATTTTGGTGGTCAAAGGTTAAAGATTTGGGGCGGCAGTGGCTCAGGCAGTAGAGCGGGTCGTCCAATGATCAGAGGGTCGGCGGTTCGAATCCCGCTCTCTCCCAGTCTCTGTCGTAGTGTCCTTGGGCAAGACACCTCACCCACCTTGCCTCGTGTGAATGCGTATGAATCATGGTGGTGGTCGGAGGGGCCGTTTGGCACATTGGCAGCCACGCTTCCGTCAGTCTGCCCCAGGGCAGCTGTGGCTACACACGTAGTTTACCACCACCGGTGTGAATGTGGTATGAATGAATAATGGTTACTGTACGCGCTTTGGGTATTGGGTAACAATAGAAAAAGCGCTATATAAATGTAATCCATTATTATTATTATTATTATTAAAGATCAAGGTCAATGTGACTTCACAAAACACAGTTTTAAGCTTGTAAATTCAATATCTCCATGACACCTTCAGGGGATTTCTTGAAATGTATTCAAACTGATACGATTTTGGTGGTCAAAGGTCAAAAATCTAGGTCAGTGCAGCACACATGGTTCATATATTTATTACAACCAATGGAACCAATCCTAATGTTCCATGAATCATAAATAAAACTTTTAAAGGGACAACGAGGAGTTTCTCCAGCGGCAGAACGAAAAATTCCGCAACAATAAAAAAGTATCATATTAATGTGGATGAATCTACCCACACTTGTTAATGGTCCATTTTCTATAAATCTATGGTTCTGTCTCTATCGTTATTTTGTTATTATTAGTGGTGGTGGAAATGCTGGGCGAGCCGACCAGCGTTTCTTTACTTTCGGTTTCGTGGCGAGTCATGAGAATAACGCCGCCGAATCGCTGTCTATGGTCCTGACTCAGGGCCGTTGTATAGTGGAGAAAGGTGATGATAATTCTAGGGGCCCAGCGCCCAGTGGGGCCCACAAAAAACCCCAGTAGTCTAATCTTTGTATGACTTAAAGCAGATATCAGTGGAATGTTTTTGTTAATATAAGTCCTAAATAGTCCTATTTTCCGTCAGCAATCACTTACATGAAGTATTTCAGCCTAAACACGAGTCTCTCCGTCACTCTGCTCTGCTGTAACCCGAGGAGAAAATTTTCCTTGTGGGATACAAGTGTTATCCAATGAGGGGAGAGAACGGCATGAAGGGCTGTGTGTGCAGCCAAGGGATGCGCGTGAATGTGGTGACGTAGCACGAGGACCAATTGATGCCTGACAAGGGCGGGGGCTGCTAACTCATGGTGCGTTCAAGGAAACTCGTACTTTGTGTTTTTCCTTCCTGTGAAGTCATACCAGTTCGATCTGGTACGAGTTCACGGGTCGGAAGTTACGAGTGGCCGTTATAGGGAACTTTCACAGACAACAGGACGGTAAAAACACGAGCTACGGGTTACCTGGAACGCTACCAAGTCGTAGTTGTGACTTGAAGCTGTAACTTACGGTTTCAAAAGCCTGCCTTGAACACAGCATTAGCCGAAACGGCCGTGCCACTGATATCTGCTTTAATTATTCTGCATAAGACCCTGACTAATACTCATAGTAATGCTGCATTAGCATCAAAACAAAGAAGGCTAAATAAAAAAAGATAAGACATACATAGTCTAAGAAAAAAAACTGGAAAAGTTAGGGGGTAGGGGCCCACTTTAGTATTCTTTAAGGGGGCCCAGAATTTCTAGCAACGGCCCTGTCGGGACTACGACGGTAGCTGAACCTCTTTGAACCTCTGACTTTAATTCTTGATGAATGAAAACATTCTTGCGCCGGTCCAAGAATTTCACCATGCACGCGGAGGCTCATGGTAAATGTAGTATGAAAACACTTTGCTTTCCAAAACTCCTCGTTGTCCCTTTAATCATTTATTTATTTATTTTAATGTTTATTTTGCAGGGACGATACATACAACATTGCCACAAAGAATGAAAAATGCAATGCATACAAGACGTCTAGCTTCAGCTAATTTGCAGTCTTTGTCCCTGGTCAGGCTAAAGAAGGATAAAAGATACTGAATACCATTACAATAAGGCCAATAATACAAATACAGTGAATCATGAATAAATAAACACAGCTACAAAATTTAGAGTAAGAAATTGCACAAATTAATTACATTAAACATTAGTAAAATGCTGTATTGACAGTGACTTGAGAGAAGTTAATGTTCACATTTCTGCTGCTGCTTATGCCAATGTTTAGCTTTAGCACTAAACATCTTTAATTCTAACACTGAGCGAAGGGCTCCATCAGCTGTTCCTGAGCCTACACTCACCCACGGCCATCATGTAGTCCCAGCGGTCCAGGTAGCAGAGGTTGAAGCCCTGTCCGTCCGACGTGGCGGTGGTGAGGAACACCGGGATGTTCCGGTCCCGGTTCTGGAGGACGCCCACGGTCCAGGCGCACAGGAACCAGCTGACCGTCATCAGCATCACGCACAGAATCCTCAGCAGGTGGAAGCTGGACATGTAGGGAACTCTCTGGGCCGTTCGGGACAGGAACACCTTCAGCACCCTGCTCCGAGGACAGAGTAGACACCACCACGCTTTTAAAATTAAGACATTTAAATATACACTCAGTTTATTATTCGCCATTTTAACAGAGTTGCAAGAACATCATTTTTTCACCTAAGAAACATTGCTAAAATTAGACCTTTTTTAACTCAGAATGATGCTGAAACACAGGTACATGCTTTTATCACTAGCCGCTTAGACTATTGTAATTCCCTTTTTTACTGGTCTGCCTAAAAAGTCACTGGGGAAACTACAAGTGATTCAGAACGCTGCAGCCAGGATTTTAACTATAATACAAGAAAAAGAGACCACATTAGTCCTCAGCTTGCATCATTGCATTGGTTGCCTGTTTCTTTTAGGATTGATTTTAAAGTTCTGCTACTCATTTACAAAGCTTTAAAGCAGAAGTAAGCGATATATTTGTGTTAATATAAGTCTTAAATAGTTGTATCTTCCGACAGCAATCACTTCTATAGAGTGTTTGGTCTGAAACACGGGTCTGTCAGTCACTCTGCTCTGCTCTGAGCCCAGGAGAAAACTTTCCTTGTATCCTACAACCTTTATCCAATGAGGAGAGAGAACGGCATAAAGGGGCAGTCCTCTCTGTGTGTGCAGCCAAGGGATGCGCCTGAATGTGGTGACGTAGGGACGAGGACCAATAGATCCATGACGAGGGCGGGGGCTGCTAACTCCGTCGGCTGACAAGACGTTATGGTGCCTTCAAGGCAACTCATAACTCGTGTTTTTCCGACCTGTGAAGTGGTACCAGTTCGATCTGGTACGAGTTCACGGGTCAGAAGTTACGAGTGGCCGTTATAGTGACTTTCACAGGTAAAACAGGTCGGAGAAACACGAGTGGGTTGCCTGGAACGCTACAAAGTCGTAAGTCCTGACTTGAAGCTGTAATTTACGGTTTCAAAAGCCTGCCTGGAACGCAGCATTAGCCAAAACGACCAGATCGCTTACTTCTGCTTCAAATAACCTAGCACCATTTTATATTAACGACTGCCTTTCTTCTTATGCCCCGTCAAGAAATCTCAGATCTTCCACTGCCTGTCTTTTAGTTGTGCCCAAAGTGTCCCACAGGAGAACTGGTGAAGCTGCTTTTGGTTTTTATGGCCCTAAACTTTGGAACACTCTCCCTTTAGATCTAAGAATGGCAGGCTCCTTAGCCATTTTTCAAAAGAAATTGAAAACCCATCTTTTTTGGTGGTGAGGTGTGAACCCAACCCACCTGTACATCTTCAGAGTGACGGTGCCGTAGACGATGGAGAAGCCGAGCATGCGGACCCAGCGCAGCAGGATACACCTGAAGGTACTCGGCTTGAAGTACATGATGAAGACCTGCAGGAGAGAGAGAGTATGTAGGAAGTACTGCATGAGTAAAAATGACCTGTAGTTCTTTCACTGCTGTGAAACTATCACTACTACAGTAACTAATCATTACTGTTACTGAAGCTTTATTAGCTCTCACAACTGTGACAGTGTTTGTTTTTTTAAATATATATATATTAGGGTTAGAGTTGGGAAACACATGAACAAATATATTGAACATTTTAACCTTAAAGGGATAGTAGCATTTTTTTTTAAAGTGGGGTTGTATGATCTACAAATAGTCCCTAAGTACTTTAATTGCAGTAGAAGACTCTCTGCACTCCTCCCGTTAGCAACGCCAGCCCATAATAGCCCTGCCCAGAGATTTACAACATACAGTGTTGTGAACAGACCCAAAGAAACGGCCTATTTTCACGGCCTAAAAGAGGTTTTACCTGAAAAAAAATACACAGTTCCATTGTTCGCTATAATATAATTTTTTCCAGCCCTTCAAAGTACAGGAAAAACACAGTTTTTATTTGGACCTAACCAACTCACGTATCCCTCCGCCCAGGGTTAGCGCCCGCCGATCAGCAGTTGGTTAGGTCCAAATAAAAACTGTGTTTTTCCTGGAAAAAATTATATTATAGTGAACAATGGAACTGTGTATTTTCTTTCAGGTAAAACCTCTTTTAGGCCGTGAAAATAGAAAATAGGCCGTTTCTTTGGGTCCATTCACAACACTGTATGTTGTAAATCTCTGGGCAGGGCTATTATGGGCTGGCGTTGCTAACGGGAGGAGTGCAGAGAGTCTGCTACTGCAATTAAAGTACTTAGGGACTATTTGGAGATCATACAACCCCACTTTAAAAAAAAATGATACTATCCCTTTAAATGGGTTTTAAAATATATATATTTGATGACATTTTTATAGCAAACAAATCAAATCAGACAACTCCTATTGCAAGTTAATCAATACTGAAAACAGTCATTACTTCCATTGCTAATTAATACTATTGCTACTGTTATTAGTACTGGAACTACTGCTGCAACTAGTAATACTAGAGTTGTAGCTTCTGCTGATAATAGTAGGCTACTTTTTTTTACTGCCACTAGTAGTAATGCCAGTGCTGCTGTTATCACTAATTTTACCACCATAATACTTAGTCTTGCTCCATATGAAAACATCTGCTGACATAATGGACGTTAATGAGGTTTATAATGCGCAAAGAAACCTTGTTGAAATTTATAGAATCAATAAAATAATAAAAAAACATATTACAAAGACGTTTCCCAAAACAACTAAGTGAAGCTGGATGTTGGTGACTCATGTAGTATATTTCTATTTGATGGTCGAACCATTAAAAACACATTTTAGATGGGACCAGATGGAGAAAGTACTCAACAATATACATGGAAACAGACAGTATATTGACTGTAACTGCTGTTTAAAAGCAGGCAGGACACTGTGAATCCGTCAGAGAGTCAACAACAGGTTGAAGCTCGGTCTCTGCTCAGTGGACGGCTGTAATCCAGGAATTAAAGCTCATTCTGCTGTGACAGTCGGTCAGTGTCAGTCACTCTGGATAAGAGCATCAGCTAAAGCCTAAAATGTGAACGCAAATTTACATCATTGTGTTCAAACCACTCATCATGAGGGACAAAAACCGCCGAGAGCAAAACTCATATAGAATCACAGACAATGTGCAGCAAACATCCAGAGGGAGGACGCAGATGGAGACGAAGGAGTGATCCCACTGGTTCAAACTACAGCTACGGAGAGAGAGGAGGGTCATAAATCATCAGTAGCCTATGGCCTCTCACTTCTAATAATAATAATACACATGTAGCCTACTACACAGGTACATGTGCAGTAGAAGTGTAGGCTACTGTAACAGTTTGTTTATGGTATTAAAACATTAAAGGGCGATTCCACCAAAAGAGTGCCATTTCTGCCCCCAGCATATTAAATGTATAAAAACATGTAATAATATAATATAAATTGCATTTAATTAATAAACAAAGCACCATACACATGAATCACTGTAGAAATTAAAGATATATAATTTTTAATTACTATAAAAAGGCTTTCAAAACACTGAAACAGCCTTTGTTGCATGTCCCCAGAGCCAAACGCTATAGTTTACCACAATGCATAATGAATAAAATCCTTCTAAAATCTCTTTTTTTTTTGCATATTAGTGTGACTTTATATTATATCTACACTTATATAACATTTTTTAAAATTAAAACTTAATTATATTTTGGTTAAAATTCACATTTTAGTCCCGTCCCCAGGTTTTCACTCAGTGCTGTTTTACACATTCTACACATCCCACCAGTGACATGTTCTGCTGGAAGCGACATCATTTAGGTCTTTTCAAAGTCATGGGAAGACCAAAATTAAATTCTGTAATTTATTTTTCCTGAAATTGAATGATATTGTCAGGGTTGGTCACTCTTAAAACTAATTCCTGTTACCTAAATTATCTCTAGACAGTGTTTGTTGATATCAAAAGTAAAATATTCAGTTAAATCCTAAGAATGTGCTCTGTGTGCTCAAGCTATTAGTATAGATGCTATTTGGCTAGATTTCACACAATTGCTGATTTTATGCTAAAAACTCATTGCTGTTACCCTCATTGCTGTTACTTTTTCTTCAAAAATGCAATGTTAAAAGCAGCAATAAATTAAATAAAGTAGCCTGAGATTGACCAGTACTCATTTTGAATGAGTAAATGTGTATATTAAAAAATTCTATAGGTTGAAATGGAATGAAAAATGAAGTTTAATTTTTAAGAGTTACAATGAGCAAATGGCACTCTTTTGGCGGAATGACCCAAAAATGAACGGGAAAAAAATCCCAAACTGGATATGAAGTATGAAGTCCATCTCACTACTTCCTGTTTGTGAAATCTGGATCAGGCCTTTAGCCCCGCCCACCACGTGGACAGGTGAAAAAACGAAGAGCATCAAGATGGCTGGAAACGTCAGAGACTCATCATAATGGTTAGCGTAGTTAGCATTTGTTCAGAACAATAAATGTAGCCTAGTGATCATTTCGTCAAGCGTCTTTTCAAAACAGTAGGTTATTAGCATCTTTTAGAACAGTTAGTTTCGTAAGCATTGGTTTTTGTAGCTAGCTTTTTAAAACGGTGAGTATTAGCCTATTAGCATCTTTTACAACAATTAATATGTTTAGTTTTTTCAGAACAGTCAGCATATTTTCAAAAATGGTTATTGTAGCTAGGTTTATTTTTTAAAACGGTTAATATATTTACCATCTTTTTGAAATGCTAAGTACTATTGTTAGCATCCAGTGGGCTTAGCATTTTTTCAGAATCATTAGGATAGCATTAGCATTTTTTTTTTTTAAACGCTTAGTTTAGTGCCGAAACATTTTTTCAGAATATTTATTTAGCAACTATTAGAACAGATAGTGAGGTAGGCATTGTTTTAGGACAGTTAGCATAGTTAGCTTTGTCTTTTTGAGCAGTTGTCGTGAGCATCTTTTAGAATAGCATAAAGCATCGTTAGTTTATTGTTAACATTTTCAGCATTTAAAGCAGACACAATGTTAGCAGTTGTGCTAATGCTAGCTCTCTTTCAGGTTTATTTAGCCCTGTCGTATGGACGTTGTGAATGTTAAACTCCTGATTTTCATCAGAGGGATTTAAATATATAGGCTATATTATTAAGAAGATTCAGTTTCGTCTTTTTCTTATATTTATCAACTCTGCAGGAAAACAACAGCATGATGGGAAATCAGGGCACGGCAGAAGAGGAGTGGTTTAAACTGGCTTAAACTCACTTTGTGCCAAAATAATAGATTTTTAGAATCTGTTTCTCAGTTCGATATCTGTTAATCCGCCCTGTTGAACTGCCAGTATTTTACATATTAGAGGGGGAAAAAAACCTCCACAGGGAGAGATGGTTTATTATTCCTCTCCTCTCATTTTTTAATCTCATCTGAGTAAAAATGTTGATGATTTTAAAACCTTTGGGTCACTTTGGTTCAGTGTGTTTTACCTGCAAATGTTTAGACCTTTACACAAATCTACTACAACTTAAATGTTAGTGAGTGATCTGGTAATTTACCTCAGACTCATGGGAAAATGGGCTTTTTCTTTTCTCAAATTCTTCTTTCTTTCCAATTACTTTTATTGATGAAATCACTGTGTAACTTAAGTGTATTGATAAGAGACAATCCACTGATCAGGCTTTTTAACACCGTGACCTTCCTTCATGTGGACACCAAACAGGCCGTCCTGCAGCAGGCGACTGTTTGTAGATCAAACGGAGGAGAACCAAACCAACCACAACCCGGCCCTCACTGAGATGAGAGAGTGACCTTTGACCTTTCATCTGGGACTTTGGCCTTTGGATCTACAGTCGTGTATGTGGGCTACAGTTCACCTTTGGATTGAAACCAAGCAAAGCCCTCAAAATAAACTGAGGTCTGTACTGTTTGACACGATTATTTAAATATCATTGAGCTATACTCTAGTACATTGTCCCTTATTCCCAGTCCCATTTTCATTATCATTACTGCACTCAAGCATGTAAAGATGTTATTGTGTAGTTTGCCTACAATGAGACCAGCTGCAAAGTTGAGTGGCTTTGACCAAGGAGATGAGACGTAACAAAACAGACGTATCTCAAAAAAATAAAGATTCATTGAAAACAACACTATGCAAAGAATAATTAACAAGCCAGTCCGCTCATTTTTTTTCAAAATGGTCTTTATCTGCTTTTGCAAATGAACTCTTCATATATTTTACATCTAATTAAATAACTTTGAATGTCTGATAAATTCTTATTTTTCAAATGAGCCTGCAATGACCATTTAAAAAAAAAAAATCTAAATAATATCTTTAGACCATTTTGCAGCAGTGGAAACAAGATGTGAACGTCACCTTCTCAGTTCATAATGGAAAAGCATGGTGCAGTCACAGAGCTGCTGGATCTAAGGTGTCTTTTAGCTCCATGTTTGGTCTCCACCTGCTCTTTTGCAGCTTTTGCAACAATCAAAACACCAAAAAAACCAAACAATCTAATCTGAACCAGATAAAACTAGTCATAAAAACAAGAGAAACTCATTATAAGGCTCTGTGACCTGAATAAGACCAATATGATGCATCAGAGCTCATGATGATGTTGTTTTCATGGCATTTATGTTTTTTTTTTTTTAATATTGATCGATCCTGTCTGGTATTGAACTGATTAACTCCGTATCTGGACCGATAACCACAGATTAGATCGGCACATCCCCACTTTGCTTGAGTGACAGGTGTCTCAGCTGATCACAATCATCCACCTCAGATGAACCCGGGCTTCTTCATAATCATAATCCCCCAACCCCCCCAAAATAAAATCCTAATTCAGGCGAATAAATGTGGATTGCCTCGTGCACCTGCCAAGATGGCAGCAAGAGGGAAAATCAAATCCAGACATCCAACGTTATAAATGTACACAGAAAAACACACACTGTAAGTATTTATTTAGTTTATCCTGAAAAATAAAATGTATGCAGGAAGTTAATATGAAAGATTTAGGCTAATGAATGGCTGTGCATATTAATAAATTAATTATGAATGACTAGTACTCGCACTAAACTTCTGTTATTTTCTACATTTGATAACTTTAATTATTTCCAGTTTGATTCATTATTTATTGATTATAAAGTATCTATTATAATGTATTATCATAAAATAAAACTATCCTTGGTTGGACAATTCAAGCTACTCAAGCTTGATTAGAATTCAACCTCTATTTAGCAGCTGCAACACTAAAATTATATCTTTAATATATTATGTATGTATTATTCTGATTGTTCATAATCAAATTTACTTTTGGTAAAGTTTAATTTTTATTTATTTTTAAATATTTTTTTCTTGAGTAAAACCAATGTGCAGTTAAGAGGAGCAGAGCAGCCCATTAACATGTCCACACATCACATTAAACTCAACCATTGATTAATAATGTGCAGTACAGTGTGTATGAGCTCTGCACGCACACACACACACACACACACACACACACACACACACACACTCAGACTCCCTGAATCACCGGGTGTCAGCAGGAACGAGCTCCATCGACTGACGCTTTCACACTGATGGATATAAAGTCACGGCTGACTTCCGTTAATGGCTCTTTAATTGGTAAATGAATCTAAAGATTGATTGATAATCTATCACCGGAGCACAGAGACGTTATGAAAACTGTCCACCGCCCGCACACGCCCAACCCATTTCCACTTACACACACACACACACACACACACACTCATACACGCCCTCACCCCGTTCACCCTCCCACAAATCGTCCATTATGTTATAATCCGTGGCTCTGTGCTGCGCAGTGATCTGTAAAGAGCTCTAATCTGACGCCAAACCCTCACTCACCGGGAAGTAGAGGAGCAGAGAGCCGAACAGGATCGTCTCCAGCAGCAGCAGGCCGGACGCCCGGATCCTCTGAGGAAGAAGAGGAGCAGACAAGTTCAAGTTCAAGTTTATTTGTCCTGCAGGGCCGGCCCTAGCATGTTGGTGGCCCCCTAAACAAGGTTTTTGTTTGTGGCCCTGCACTCTAAGCACAAACACCAAATCACTGGTTAAAACTGAATACAGACGTGTTTATGCCCTCTGAGGTTTGAGGACATTTTCTCCACTTTTACATATTTTCTTAACCCTAGAACACTAACGTCGGGTGATTTTCACCCATGAAATTATTGTTTCATAATTTTCATTATGTTGCTGTTGTCTGAGTTTCATGGGTCCCTGTAGCTTCATACTGCTCACTGACGTCATTGAAGGTCGGCATGTTTCCCTGCTCCCACGTTAGTGTTTATGTATCTAAATCTGGCGACCGTTTCTGGTGATGCTGAAAATGTTTCTTTTTTCTTTTAACTCCACCAAATAAGGCTCAGATGTCCCACAGATGGGTCTGAAGGACAAAGTCCCAGCTCCATTAGTTTTTTTTTAAGGAAGTTTTTGTTAAAAAAACAAAAAAAATCACAAATTTTGGACATTTTTTTATAGGGTCACCATGATACCTTTTTTTCATTTTGTGAAACATTGTATAGTGGAAAATTAAGGAAGTGTACTTCAATTTGCCATGTATTGTTGTATTTTAATATACTTTGGTGAGAAATATTTTTTTATGGGCATATTATATCGGGTAAAAAATACCCGGCGTTAGTGATGATGTTTTGTGACTTTTTGTAACGTTAGTGTTCTAGGGTTAAATTTATCTTTTTAAGATACTTGCAGATGTAACAATACTCAAGTGTTTTATGTCTAAATATTAGAACCTCCGCTGTAAGCACACTGAGGCCAGTTTGTCCTAGAACACTGTAGAAAGAAATAATTTAGGACAAATGCTGGAAATTTGAGGTCTGCTTTTTGAAACATTTCAAATCCCTCGTGAAAACACTCCTTCAGTCATGAGAATGAACTGTTTTGGTGCTTGAAATAGGATATGAATACAGTAATAGATAAGTGTAGAAAATAAGTCTAAAATGACATTTTGTAAGATTGCTTTTTGAGCACAAATGTTGTCATTCTGCCGTTCTATTTTCACCAAATGTCTCAAATGTGAGATAAAAGAAGCTGAATATTGACTTCACATTACATATAAAGCTCATAGCTGCACGTGCAGACCTCAGGATGTTTAAATGACTTGATGAACCCCGGTACCTTTCTGATCATGTGGCCCCCCACCTAACGGCTGTGGCCCTAAACAACCGCATAGAGTGTTTATCCCAGGGGCCGGCCCTGTTTGTCATATACATTAAAAAGTACAGTGTACAGTCAATGCATTGAAATGTGGTCTGCCCTGGCTCACTCTCAACCCTTAAAAAGTAAACAATAAGGAGAATAAAAACTAATAATGGCAGTAGCATCATATAAACAATGACAGTAAAAAACAAAAACAAGCATGTACCATAAGAAGCATCAATAGTCAAACAATCAATGATCTGCAACCTACACGTTCATTCATTCATTTAAAGCAGACATTATACAATATCAAGCCCCAATAAATACATCAATCAATCAATCAATCATTCACACGGCCTTCACAGTCATTTAAAGCTACTGTTCAGTAGTCTGACCGCCTGGGGATAAAAGCTGTCTTTAGACACTTTAGACTGTAGATGTCTTGTAGCTGCGGTAGTTGAGATCCTATTATATCAAACAACAGCAATGAGTAGATGTTGCACCAGTTTAGAGGTTAAAGGTTAAATTAGGATATTTCAACATTTCGGGCAAATTCGCCTTTTAGTTTTAGGAGTAGGTTTAGTAGTACCTTTAATTGTCGGTGCAAGCTGTTTTGAGATCGGCGGAGCAGAGGCACGAGCTGCTCAGAGCTACGCTACGGAGGCTCATGGGATTTCTATGTTTCCCTCATCAAACTAAATAGGCCTACACAATCCAACAACTCCAAAACACTCTGGTGGACAAGTTGTGACCTGCACATTCACCACGCTATGAGATAATGTATAATTATGTAACACTCTGCTGAGCAGCCGTGTCAGGAATGTAGTTCCGGCTACGTATTTCCCTCTAAAACAACTCTGTGTGGTAACGTTGTGTTATTATCTCATAGCGTGGTGAATGTGCAGCTCACAACTTGTCCACCAGAGCGTTTTGGAGTTGTTGGATTGTGTATTTGATGAGTTTGATGAGGGAGAGCAGTGCAGAACTCAAGTCTGCCCAACCGATCTAAAAACAACATGCACCGACAATTGAAGGTAATGAACCTACTGCTAAGACTATAGGGGTTATGGCAATGGCCCAATTTGCCAAAATGTTGAAAAATCCCTTTAAATGACACTGTGGCCTCTGTTTCCAATTGAAGCTCCAAACTCAAACAGACGTCCACTTCTTCCATTAACTCTACTGTTCATCCTTTGGTCGTTTTCACACCGGACCACACAAAACTTTCTGAACAACGTCCTGCAGTTAAGATGGGTGCTCCTTGATTGGACAAAGTAGCAACCCCACGAAAAACAGACAGCAAACACCTTATAGAACCACAGTTACCTCTGTAACCATCCGTTTTGGGGGCTGTGTTTGTTCAATGTGACCATCAGGTTAGACCGGGAGGCCAAGAGCGATTTGGAAAAAATTAAGGAAAAACGTCACTGGATGAAAATACGATCGATGACGTGTTTTTCACAGCACAGTTTCTGTCTTCTTTCCTCTATGAACCACTGTGTACTGCCAGACTTCTTACATTTGGTCCTGTGTTTTGTCTGGTGAGCATTCACACTGCATACGAACCACACCAGAGTTTTACTTGCATGCAAACCGAGACCTACGTTTTCAGACGGACCAGAGTTTGCTTGTTTTTTAGTTTGCACCAGAACTCTGCTCCGTTTAAAGCAGAAGAGAAAAGGAAAAGAAAACGGCTCGCACACCGCAGGGCTCCAATTTGCGGTCCATTTATTTGCACAGAATAAGAAGTAACGTTTCAAGCAAGAACAAATGGCTACGGTGTGAAAACGACCTTTCAGATGGCGACACATTTCCTGCAGAGCTGAAATGCAAAGATGCTCACACACTCACCTACAACCACAAAAATAAACTCAAACCAAGTGTGTATAAATTAATTTTCCGAAGCAGGACCAGAGGACGACACATGATGCTTCACACTTTAAACCTCAGTCAGGGATTCACTCATTAACTTGGACTTAAATCTCCAGACCTATGGCTGGCGGCACAGTGGCGCAGTGGTTATTAAGGACATCAGACCTTGAAGTGATGAGGTGAATGAATGACAATGATGAGACCAAAGTCAACCATGATGTTTAATTCAGCCTCCGCTCCTCTGCACATTCATAATTGAACAAAGTGACTGAGCAGCTTCGTCTATCGGCAGCGTTCACTTCTGAAGAAGAAGGAGAAGAACCAACGAGCGTTTGAACCGTTAGGGTGCAAATCTGTGTTTAGCATTAGCGATGCTTAACGGTCGTTGATTCAACTTCATATCTTGAGCTTTTTGAACTTTGTCTCCTCATGCTCCATTGACTCAGTTCGCTTTACATTCTTTACAAAACTAATAAAAAATGACTTTTAGTAGGGAGGTTAAGCCCAAAAAATATATTAGGCCTTTGACTTCAAGTCATGATGCAAAGGTATGGAAGTACCTCAGGGTCATAGAAATAAATCTATCCTAAGACACAAGTGAGATCACACTTTGTATCCAAAATAACACATTTTTTTTTAAAAAATGGCCGCCGACCATACTTGAGAGGCCCAAGTCTTTGCTTCTGTTGTAGTTATAATAACTAATTTGGTGTCAAAGTGTACATTTTGGGGGTCAAGGAATCCAATAAAATAGGTTCCAAGACTAAAAGAACAATGATGTTCTCCTTACCATGACTATTGGAGCTAAGATAAAAATGCTTGCCAAAAACACATTGCATTTAGAATGTCCATATAAACTCAGGCAGATCCCCTAATACCCTAAAACCCCCTAATTTTAAAAAATTCCTTGACTCCGGATTCCTTGACTCCGAAAATGTACAGTTTGACACCAAATTTGTCATTATAGCAACAACAAAAGCAAATACATAAGCATCTCAAGTATGGTCGGCGGCCATTTTTAAAAAAAACGTGTTATTTCAGATACAAAGTGTGATCTCACTTGTGTCTTAGGATAGATTTATTTGTATGACCCTAAGGTACTTCCATGCCAAATGTCACTTTTGATGCAAAGTTGACATTGTTTGAGATGTCCTTGTTATGAGAACTTGACATAATTGTTAAAGTTTGGCCATTAGGTCTGCTATGACAGTTTAAATTGTCTTTATGTCAAGTTGTCAGAACAAAAACATCTCAAACAATGTCAACTTTGCATCAAAAGTGACATAACTTACCGAATGACACTTAACGACAGCTGTCATAAGTATTCATTGATGTTTATGACAGCTGTTGTGTTTTATGTTGTTTTTTCATTCTGTAAATTAAATTTATGTTGAATGTTTGTCTTTTGGAGGACCACTTGACAAGCCCTTAGGGGTTTTTTGGTTTCTCCGGCACATTTGCTTTATCTACTGTATACTTTGTATGTCTTTTGTTGTTGTCGTTCCACTTTTTAATATGCTGTTTTATACATCTTTTATGTGCTAAATAAAAAATACAATAAAAAATACAATACAAATACAATATGTCATGGTTATGACAGTGTTATGTCAGTCTTATGAATACCTATTCAAGTAAAGTGTTACCAAAGAAAGTCCCAAAGTCATGTTTACGAAAGTTGTTCCAAGAAAACCCAAAAAATCAAACGACGCTTTTCTTGCTGTAACTCTGACTGAGAAAAGACTTTCATCATAAGACGACAAGATGTTTCTGCAAAGACAAATGGCCGGATTGTACATTTCACCACAATGCATCATGGGTCAAAGAAAGCCTCCATCTTGACTCCAAGATCCATACGGTGGCCCCAGAAGGGACCTGACTCACCCGGTTTCGGCGGTGCCGGTATGCCGCCAGCATGCTGACGAAGATGAGGAGCATGAAGACCCCCTGGACGGCCAGCACGGCGGCCCGGAGCGGCCCGTACTCCTGCACCCAGCAGGGGGCGCCGTCCTGGCAGCTCCGGCAGCCCGGCCAGCACGGGAGGCAGATGGGCATGTTCGGGTAACACGTTCCGCCGCCGCCGCCATCACTCGCGTTCACGGGGCCGCCGTCGATGCCATCTGCATCACACACACACACACATACACACACACACACACACACACACATACACATGAAGTGCGCCCACACACACACACACAGTCATGAGCTCAGATACATGTGACTCACAGCTCCAGGCCTTCACACATCAAACACACACCTGTGCTGTCATGAAGCTTCTCTGTCTTCACTTCAAAACAAGCACAGGAAGACAGGAGCTCATCTCATGCTCTATACTACTGCAAAGACTTTGGGTTTGATTCCCAAGTGTTAAAGGGATAGTTCACCCAAAATTGAAATGTCCCTCATTATCTCCTACTCCCCCTCATGTGGACTAAGGGCTGGGAGAAGTTTCAGATTCCTCCGTGGCTTCTCTGAGTTACAGGGGGTCTCGGCGTAGCAGTGCATGTCCATATAACGGTTGCAAATGGATACCAACTGTCTTCGTAACAAAAAGACACACCAAAAAACATCCAAATACCTCCATGCTGCTCGTATGTAATGTCCGTCTTGTATTGAAGCCCCGAAATGCAAAATTGTCCCGAAAAAAATTAAATAAGTCTATTTTTCAAGCTTGTTTTGTAGCGGAAGCTTCTCGAAGCTCCTCTTCCCGGTTTGTCAAATTTGGACGAATCAGGGTCTGTCCTCTTCCCAGTTCGTCCGAATTTGACGAACTGGAAAGAGGAGCTTCGAGAGGCTTCCGCTACAAAACAAGCTTGAGATATAGACTTATTTAATTTTTTTCGGGACAATTTTGCATTTCGGGGCTTCAATACAAGACGGACATTACATACGAGCAGCATGGAGGTATTTGGATGTTTTTTGGTGTGTCTTTTTGTTTGTTTACGAAGACAGTTGGTATCCATTTGCAACCGTCATATGGACATGCACTGCTACGCCGAGACCCCCTGTAACTCAGAGAAGCCACGGAGGACTCTGAAACTTCTCCCAGCCCTTAGTCCACATGAGGGGGAGGAGATAATGAATGCAATTTCAATTTTGAGGGAACTATCCCTTTAACATGAAGGGAAACCAGTGAGGGATCAAGTCCTTGTGACCTTCTGATGTGTTACACATCTTTGCAGGTAGGACGAAGTGGCTACGTTGGCAGGAAACTGAGTAAAAGTCACGTCTCTCACGTCTAGTCTCCTTTTTTTTCTAAGAATCTATAATCACCAAGAATAATTTGCTTCGGATATCAATCCTTGATCGTGCCCCAGAATGTGGCCGGGCAGGAGAATCAATTTACTAACCAGCGCTGGCCCATTCAGTTTGTTAGTATTGGACGTTTTTCCGGTCGTCCATTACTGTACGTCAAGGACCAAACAATTGACAAACATTTAACAGCTCTGTACATTGTGTATGAACTGTGCCTTTCGTCTTCTTCTGTTACACATTTCGTTCAACTTCAGAGTTAGAGCCTGAGGTGTGAACTGTGGAGAAACAGATGAGCACCTAGCCTACAATAAATTGTTTCCAACTAACGATAATAGAAAGTAAAATAAACACATTTTATTACCTCTAATGCATCAAAATAAACTTACAACACTGTAAGTGCCACCATGTTGCAAGGTTAGCCTGTTAGCTAATATTTCCTTGCTACCGTCCAGTGGGGTCATTCCTATGTTCCCACAGCCTTATGTTCCCACATTCCTAACTTTTGTTGTCACTGAAAATTAGGCCCTATGTTCCCTCAGCCCTTTGGTCCCACCATTGGTTGGGTTTAGGCAATGAAGAAAAGAGTTGGTTAAGTTTAGTAAAAAGACCAGGTAGAGGCTAGACAGGCCAGATAGAGAGAGTCCAGATAGGTAGAGAGAGTCCAGTGGGAACATAGGGCCTAATTTTGAGAAAAATCTTAGAACTGTGGGAACATAGGGCTGTGGGGACCCCCGTCCAGTCATGTAGCAACATTAGCATTGATATCTGGGATAGTTTTTGTCCTCTTGATGCTAATTTTTTCTGCTGTTTATCACAGTGGGTTCATTAAAGACTTGAAGTGTAGGCCTTAGTGGCTTCCTGTGGAGTGACACTAGGTGAACAAGGGCCTTAAAATTCAATCTCAGACACATGCATGTTTTGCAATACAAAAACTGAGAGCTAAAAGAAGGTAAATAGTAACTGAAAACGGCAATGTCCTGACTTCACTCACCACCAAGCCAAAGGAAAAACCTGATTCGCTATTAAAACTTATACAAATGTAATTTTGTGAATCCAGGCCTTGTTCAGATGAACACTAAAGTCAGGTTAGTTCACCTGCTGTGAACAGAGGACAGTGATCTTCTTACCTGTGTCCTCAGGTACTAGCTCAGGGTTGTAGTAGCCCACTTTGCAGCGGCAGCAGTACTGCCCCAGTCTGAAGCCCCGGCCTGGGATTGGCACACACTGCAGAGGACACAGACACACATGGTCATGTTATTTATTCTATACAAACAAGTAGAAACACATTTTTATCACTACATATAATCTCCTTGTCTTTCTGTCTTCCCTCAGGGTTGATGCTCTAGCTGAACTCATTCATCATCAACCACTGGGTAAGTGTTAACATCCATCAGTCACACACATGGCCACAGTCTCAGTAGAAGGTTTCTACCACTGGTCATTGAACGTCTCCCACTGCCAAAGGGATAGTTCAACCTTTTGGCAAATTGGCCCATTGCCATAATAATCCCTATAGTCATAGCAGTAGGTCCGTTACCTTTATTTGTCTCTGCAAGCTAGTTTTAGAACGGTGGAGCAGAGTCGCGAGCAGCTCAGAGCTACGCTACGGAGGCTCATGGGATTTCTTGGTTGTTGTTTTAGAGGGAAATGCAGAGACTGCTTGATGAAAAACTGTCCCTGAAGGCAACGCGCATCAGTGGTTTTGCATGAATTTCCCTCTAAAACAACTCTGTGTGGTAACGTGTTATTATCTCATAGCGTGGTGAATGTGCAGCTCACAACTCGTCCTCCAGAGCGTTGTGGAGTTGTTGGATTGTGTATTTGATGAGTTTGATGAGGGAAACCAAGAAATCCCATAATGAGCCTCTGTAGCGTAGCTCTGAGCAGCTCACGGCTCTGCTCCGCCGTTCTAAAATAGCTTGCACCGACAATTAAAGGTAACGAACCTACTGCTGCTATGACTATAGGGGTTATGGCAATGGGTTTGCCAATTTGCCAAAATGTTGAGCTATCCCTTTAAATACCAAACATGTGACAGGACATTATTCATTTAATAAAGAAGAAGCTTTTTCCTAGGTATGATGAGTTCAAAGGGCGGGAAGAGAAGGGATTGAACTACCAACCTCACATCTATCACATGACCCCCAGTTCAATATGCTGATTAAACTGCATTTTGCACGTGTTCACTTTCCTGTACTGTTTTGTGATCATGGGATGGAACTGTGTTTAATCAACTCGTGGATTATTAGAGATGGATGCGATGCATTAAGTAGGTTTACATGTTGCATTAACATTGAACAGACATGGTGGCGGTTACATTAACATGCATCCTGCAGCAGTCACAGTGGTGTCAACATGTAGATGGATCATTGAACAGGCCCGACGGGTACAAGAGGTCACGGCGTTCATGAACCTGGGTCTCCACGATGTTAAACTTAGTGAAAGTCAATCAAACAACTTATGAGAAACACAAAATGACCTTAAACACGACAAAGACATGGGACGGGACTGCAAAGAGACACAAAACAAAGACAGAACACGTCTACAAAGACACAAAAACAACCACGATGGAACACAAAAAACGATGTACAGACAAAGAATGACAAAATAATGATTCAGAATGACTTCATAGAGACACAAAATCACATTAAAATTCAAAACGACTGTAAAGATCTACATAATAAGCACAAAGAGACACAAAACAACTACAGAGAGACCAAAAAACTGCAGCAATGCAACGTAACAAAATGGTAAATGGTAAATGGTAAATGGTCTGTATTTATATAGCTTTACTATACCTGAACGATACCCAAAGCGCTTTACAGTACATTGCATTCACCCATTCACACACACATTCACACACTGAATGTATGTGAAACACACTGAACTGAAAAATAACTGAAAAATAACAGGATAATATTAATGGAGGTGAAAGAGAAAGAGAAAAGATGACAATAAGAAAATGACAACAACCCGAAACAACTACAAAATGACTACACAGGGACATGAAATAACACAAACGGACACAAAATGATCTGCAGCTTTTAAACTATGGGGGCTAATCCGTCCACACGTATATATAAAATTAAAGTTAAATGTCTTTCAAATGAACACAAATGAATAAATGAAAACTTAAAGCAGAGGTCGAGCTGTGTCAGGTTTCTGCTGCTCAACAGTAGCTGAATGAATAAAGGTTAAAAACGGGGTCACATTACTCTCTCACTCTATTTCCTGCTGATGCTGGCGTCAATTTAGTCAGTCAGGACACACACACACACACACATACAAACACACACACACACACACACACACAAACACACACACACACACACACACACACACGTGGATGCTCTGTGTGTTAATCTAAGTTAAAAGCTAAATGGATACATAATGCCTCAACTGAGAGTATTATCCTTTTCTAGAGAAATCCTGTTCCCATGTGTACACACACACACACACACACACACACACACACACACACACACACACACACACACACACACACACACTCTCTCTCTCTCTCTCTCTCTCTGGCCTCACATACATATATACAGACTCACAACCCCCTTCTCAGATGCTCAAAGACCTAATGGCACGAGCTGAACATTAATGTGATATGGATTATACGCAGCCGTCAACTTAATTCTCTTCACGGTCACATCTCAGTTCAACAGTCGCTGTAAATCAGTGGATTCACTCGTCGGCCATTTTTAACTTTAAAACTGCAGGTCATCACACTTTACAGCTACACAGCGTTGTTTACATCAGCACATCCAGGAAATTAACCTCCAATAGATCAAATGTACCAATACACATCGCCTGAACCAAACGTTTCACTTAGAATCACCAATCAAACCAGATTTTTACCATTTATTTTCCAGCATTTTTTAAATACAGGAAAAATATTGATACAACTACAAAGGTAGACCTATTTTATATGTCAAACATGAAATAAATGAAAAAACTGCAACTTTGATGAACCATAAAATGTCAATATTTTTTTTAGTATTTACATGAAATGAATGTATGTATACACAAATGTATTTAACAAATAGAAAAAGCACGCACATCCCTAAATCTAAACGCTGGGTGCCGGACAAAACAAGTAAATGATAAGAAAAAGGAAAGTCTGCACAGCAACAACAGCTCCAGAGCAATAATTCATTATCACCCAAAAGGGGGAGTGACGTTTCGGGTAGGAGGAAGGGTTTCTTACCCGAAACGTCACTCCCCTTTTGGGTGATAATAAATTATTGCTCTGGAGCTTTTGTTGGTGTGCGGACTTTCCTTTTTCTTATTGTATACACAAATGTGTCATGATATCACAAATTATGTATTTGTTATTTAAGTAACTGTACTGCTAAATTAAAGTTTAATACTGTAAAAAAAATATATCTAAAATGAGCAATTAAGAATAGAAGAAGTGTCTGTTAATGGGCAAATATCTTAAATTATCTGTTGATGTTTGCGCACATGCGCGAGATTTGCTGCAAGATGTTCTTCCGTGTTTACATCAAACATCCAATGGTTTACAATGACAAACGAACATCTCGCGCATGCGCACAAACATCAACAGAGCCACTGGGAGCTACTGCTACAACAAGGCTAAAAACAGAGATCACACATTTTCCGAACAACTTATTCATGTGGCGGCTTCAGGACACTTGGGTCAGCACAGACGAGCAGTATGGAGGTATCTGGATGTTTCATAGTGTGTGTTTTGGACGATTCAAAATCAAAATCCGTTTCCCAGCCGGACCCCCCCTGGAACTCCTAAAGCGTTTTGATGACTCTGAGTAGAAAATTGGGTGAAGTATCCCTTTAATAATTAGACAGCCATAATTATTGTGTGTTTCTTGTTAAATTGTTCCTGGTTGTTCATTTTTGACACAACTAACATTAGAAATTCCTCTATATTTATCTGCACGTATTGATTTTCAGCTTGAAAAAACACTAAGAATGACCTCAGTGAGCGAGAGCCAGTTTATCAAACCAGTAGAAATGTAAAATAACGCTGCATTCACTCACTGCCCATCAGATTGTTGTTCAAAGTTTTAAACTTCAGTGTGTCCATGTGCTTTCAGTCAGAAACAACATTGATGCTACAAAGATGAGCTGTATGTTGATGATACTGTGTCAGTGCTAATAAAGTCACTCCAAGTGGAAAATAACCTACAGAGAAAATCTGGTGCCATATTAGAAATAACTCTCACCAAAACCTTTGATATGCAACACATGAACATGGAGCATTATCAAAGGTTTACTCACCATCAACCAAATATTTACTCTTTATCGCCATGTTTCTCTGTTTAAAATGTCAACAACTTAACAATTAATGAACCAAAACATTTCTGATACTTTCCCAAGTCCTACATAAGAGAGGGTTCACCTGGATTTTACCTGTCTCCAATTGTTCCAATTGTTCCACAAAGGCCTAAGTAAGTAAGTAAGTAATTGTTCCATTGTTTGCAGGGCAACGCTTTAGATGGCATACAGTAAAATGGACCAACACAATGGCAGGAGATTCGATGGACTGGTGGTATGACAAGACAAGATTGAAGATTGAAGAGAAAGACAAAACAAGACCAGACAAAGTCAAATACGTAAGACAAGACTGGAGAGGACAAAGTGAGGAAAGACAAGATGGTGAGTTGAGAAAAGGGAGGACGGACCAGAACAAGAAGAGACACGGTAGGATTGGACCATATGGGACGATACGTGACAAGGTAATAAGACACTTGACCCAGAGCAGAAGACAGTGGGTGACCCGCGACACTGCTCCGCTCAGCCACAGGGTTTGAATCCTCTAAGCCAAGGTAGGACAGGACAGGACAAAGGGTGCCATGTGGATTTGGGGATTTTTGGGCCCATTCTTCTCTCGTGTTTCAGACCTCTGTGAGTGCGGTGCATAAAGGGGAAGTATGTCAACGGGCTGGATTATCGCCGTAATCCATCAGATCATCCCGCAGCCCGCCACCCAGCACAGCCATCCTTAAATAGACGGCTGAGATGAGAGGTAGGGGATTGGGTCTGGACAGACGGGCCGGCAGGGAAAAGGGAAACTGACGCAGAGAGACTGGTGGTGGTGGTGGTGGTGGTGGAGGGGATGGGCGAGCAGACAGAAGAGTGGAAGTGGGAATGGGTGAAAGGATAAAAAGGCAAAACAGAATAATGAGTACAGACAAAAAAGGGTTTAAACCATTTTAAGAGGTCGCCAACAGTTTAGAGTGTATTTGTGTGATGTAACTGCCTCAGCTTAGACCAGTGGTTCCCAACCACTGGGTCAGGTGGGCGATAAAGAGGGGTAGTCCTGCACCGACAAACCCACTTATCTGTCCTATCTATTTGTTTACAAAACTTTTTCAACAATCTCCTAATCCATCCATTCATGAACCAGTTATCACCTTTTCTCCATCTACTTCAATTCAATCCAAACGTTTAGCTTCTTCCCCCCGTTATACAGTAGGCCATTAGCTTTTCATCTTAAACTATTGATCCACTACTTAGCTCACCTGTTTATCTCTCTAGTTTAGCTATCTTACTGAGCCTTCTTTTTTAGTTATTAGCTATTTCATCTGTATTAGGGTAACTATGATCCTGTACTTTAGTTAACCTATTATCTGTTATTTAGCTATCTTACTGAAAGATACTTAGGCTATTTACTTAACAGTTTTGTCTCTTTTTCAGCTTCTTTCAGCTAAATATTGATTCCTTGCTCAAGCTAACCATTTTCTATTGTTATGGTATCTTACTAAACCATTCATTTTTAAAACGTAATTACCTATTTCAAATGTTTGTCAGGCACTTTAGGCTAATTATGACCAATTAATTTTTGTTTAGTTTACTGAACCATAATGTTAGCTAACAATTTCAACTGTTAATTGATAACTTTAAGACATTTATTGATCCATTTAGTCAGATAATGATTTAATCATTATTTATATTGATCCCTTCATCCTTTACCTTAAATTAACTATTTAAAGAGGAACTATACAGGATTTGTAGCTTAACTATGCTAAATTTTTACCTTAATTAAACAGCTTTGGAGTATGGTTTAATAAATGGCTTAATGTGCGTGTCACTTACTGCATCTCTTGCCTGAAAAACAACTTTGCAAGATCGGGGATGCCGCCCTGGTGTCCCAGCTCTCGTCTCTGCGCACCACCCACATAAACACCCTGTAACCCATAATCTCTTGTCTATGCCAGATTAAACTACACAAATACACACGTCGTAGCAATGTATATGATATATAATGTTATCTACCGCTCTATGGATTGATTTCTCGATGGCTTTGTTGTAAACAAATGCACATGGCCAGGACGAGGGTTAGCAAAACAGCAGAAAAGTGACCGGACTTGCATAGTTCCTCTGTAAATAGTTGATCAATTAGGCCTACTACTTTCAGCGAATATTAATCCATTCTTTTACCAATCTTGGTTTAGCTAGTTGAACTATTTACTTTCAACTGTTTATCAATCACATTAAGCAATCTATTGGTCTATTACTTTGAATGACCTAATATCTACTGTTTAGCTACAGTAGCATGCTGAACCACACTTTTAGTAAAATGGTAATCAGATAAAAAAAAACTATTAATTGATTACTTTTGCTAACCATTCTGGCTACTTCAGACCCTCTTCACTTTAAGGTAATTATTAATCCATTATGCTAGACAACCTAGCTAGTTACCACCTGGTACAAATTTACAAACCTGCCTTGCTGTGACTTCGGTTTTGCATTCAAGATGCATGACGCATTCCTGATTTCATTCAAGATTAGACAGATTTGTAAAGGTAATACTCACACCCTATGCATATATGAAAAGGTCATAGTTTTTGCTTCTTGCAAAGAGGACAGTCAACAGCAAAAGTGACTACAAATGATCTCTCAGTGAATATTTATGACACATGCTGTTTATTTAATAATTTGTTGAGACCTTTCAGAGTCTCTTACCTTCACCGTGACCAAATATTAACCTGCTGCTGTAGGGCAATGAAACATCAATCCATCCATTTTACTGACTAAGTGAAAACTTTGACCTGCTGGTGATAAAAGGTCCAAGGATCACCAAGACCAGCAGGATTCATGACTAGATGAACCATCTGCTGCAGTGTTTAATGGTAATCCATCCAATAGCTGTTGAGACATTCCAGTGTGAACCGAAGTAATGAACAAACCAACCATCTCCATCACTGATCCATCACTGATCTGTCTAAAGCTGTCTAAATGACTATGTGCTGCTCATTCAATTGGCTCTATCTGCACCAAAACTACTAAATGTCACTGAAATCTGTTGAAATATTTTGAGATATCCACGACTACCTGTGTCAAAAGTCAGAAACCAGGTACTGAACAAGTTGATTTCTGTTATCAAGTGTTAGTTCCTCTGTGAATCAGCAATGTGGTGCTCACTGAACAGAATTCAAGAGTAAACAAAATCAAGCAATATGCATTTTCCCTCCCAGGTCCTTGTATAGTTGCGTTTACCTCCATGCTGGTGCGATTGCACTGGTGCGTATCGGCGAACCAGTTGTCTCCTGTTGCACACTGGTCCAAGTCGATGTCCTGGATGTTGACGTCCACACGGATCACACCTCTGACGCAGAAAGAAGACGAAGACACAAAAGAGACGGGTGAGGGTGTAAACAAACAAAAGCGTGTCTCCAAATACCATCAGACTCATTACAATGATCTGTTTTTCTCCTGCAGCTCCTCATTTCCTCTGTGTGGCCTTTAAGTGGATTCCTTTCCAAATGTCAGATTTTATCCAACTGTTGATTCAAAACACCTTTTATCCTAAATGCCTATCAAACGATTCTGCAGAGTGCTGCAGGAAAGGTCACATGGGCCGACACAGAAGGACACAGACATGTGAAATACAAAGAACTGCTTCAAAGCCTCTGTGGTTTTCAGGTACACTGTAGAAAAAAGAGGTCTTATTTCAGACCATGTGGTGTTTATGTGACATGGATTTGAGGTTAAAGTGCCTCCTGAAGGAAATTAAGACATCGGGTCCGTTTTAAAGGAGATCTGAAGAGTAAGTAACAGCTGAGCTCCGCTAATGAGGAAACTCTCTAATCAATCCAAACATTGATCTCCTTTGAAATTAGCTGGAGAAATATTCACTAATTAATTGTGGATCGAGAGCAGCGTGTGGCTCATTAAGACGTGAACGTTAATTACGAAATAAATTAGCCACATGCTTCTCTAACTGATTTCTTATTTAAAGTCAGGCTGCATTTTATTCTAAAAGTCCCAGGGAGACACAGACAAGACAGGTGAGCTCTGATGTCACAGTCAAGAGGAAGTTGTTCTGATAGATCTAAAGACGAGTGTTTAAAATCAGTTCAAGAATTAAAAATCCAAGAGAAACGTCTCCAACTTTAGCAAAGAGCACAAAACAAACATTAACTCCGTCTGCTTCTACAATAACATCTTCAACATGTGATGGATCAGGCCCTCGTGATTATTCTGTTCACATGATGGACACACTGGACAACAGTGGATGGTCCAGACTATGGCAATGAGCTTATTGGCTCCCAAGCAAATTGGTCTGTATCAATGATTTCAGCCTCCTTCTCTTCCTGCTAGACTTAAAGCTCCAGAACAGATTTATAAATGACTGTAAGAAGAAAGACTGTAGGAGAACATTTATACAATTAATGCAACAACTAGATTTATAAATAAACTGTGAACATGGATGAGGTTTTAGAAGATGTCTCACAGGCTTTTAGAGCAACAACTGATGGTGACGACACTGTGGTCACATGATCATGTTCTTGGAGCCACCAATCACAACAATGCACCTGTGTAATAACAAGTGACATCATCAGCATGAGACAGTGTGTGTATCCACTTGGTATCCAACCAAGGAAGCGTCACTTCCGGTCCGAGCCGTGGGGGAAAACAAACTGATTCCCCCATAGACATACGTGTGAAAACGCGGCATTCCAAACATTTGTCTAACGCTTGTCTGCTGTCATGTCTTAGTTTGAATCACTTATATATGCTGACAAAGAGCTATATTAAAAAAATCATCACGATCCAGGTCGATTGTTGTCCGTACATTTTAAAATATTGGGTCTTTCACAGTCAGTCACATACCTATAGCCTACACCGAGTCGGCGAACAAGGAAACGTCACTTCCGGTCAGAGCCGTTACACGGTTGGGTAAGATATAAAAGTTCAGGTTGTGGTTTTTCAATTTATTTGCGGTGCAAAATGGTACACAACAACAACTCTTAGGCATCGTCTCCGAGTGTCTAGAGCCGGCCGGCGGCGACCAAGGGAACGCCACCTAAACGTCAGAGCCGTGGGGGAAGAAAAACTGTTCCTCCATAGACAGACGGATGTGACTGACTGTGAAAGAGCCAGTATTTTAAAATGTACGGACAACAATCGACCCGGATCGTGATGAGTTTTTTAATCTCTAGCTCTTTGTCAGCAGATACAAGTGATTCTAACTAAGACATGACAGCGGACAAGCGTTAGACAAAGGTTTAAAATGCAGCGTTTTTACACGTATGTCTATGGGGGAATCGGTTTGTTTTCCCCCACGGCTCTGACCGGAAGTGACGTTTCCTTGGTTGCCGACTCGGTGTATGTGTATGTGAGTGTGTGTGAGTGTGTGAGTGTGTGTGTGTGTACCCTAACCTGAACTCAGGTGTCAGGTCGGGCTTGAGGCCGTAGAACGACGTGGACAGAGTGAGCATCCAGGCCGGAACGAAGCGTCCGTCCGTACAGTCCAGGAAGGGGGCACCGGCCCAGCGCACGCCGCTGCGATTGGTCACGTAGCTGTCGCCCTGCCGCCACTTGGGCGTGTCCAAGGTGCTGAGGTCGTTGAGCAGCACCCGCTTGGACAGAGTCGCCATCGGCTGGTTGGACTGGGGGAATTTAAAGCTGCTGAACCAGCTGTCGTCGGGGGCCGGGGCCGGCGGGTGCAGGCTCTCCCAGGCCTTGGACAAGTCCTGGAGGACGATGGTCTGCACCTTGGCCGACGATGGGCTGCGGCTGGCGCGGAGGACCAGCTGCGGCGCCGTGGCGACGGGGTCGGCGTCGAAGGTGAGCAGCGCCCGCTGGATGAGCAGGTCGGCCTCCAGCAGGGCGCGGACCAGCGCGTGGTACCACTCCATGTCCTCCTGCACCGTGCTCTCCCGCAGGTCGCTGGCCTGGAAGTAGGGATGGGAATTGATAATTCATATGATTTTTATCTACCATATTTATATGTATCTGTGTGAATGGGAGAGAGTTGTGTGTATGTGAGAACTGTGTCAAATGTACTTGGTTTTTTATCTGTTTTGTGTACTTATGTAATGCAGTTACTTGCGGCACATGACCGTCCATGACAAATTTCCCTGCAGGGACAATAAAGTTGTATTGATTGATATTGATTGATAAGATTTTTACGATTCCAATTCCATTTTCGATTCTGCTGAACGATTCGGTTCTTTATCGATTCTCATTAGGAAAAAAAGGGACAACAAACTTGGTTCACGTTTGTACTAGGGCTGCCCCCAAATAAAGACCACGCATTATCGACCAAAAAGTCATTAGTCGACCTAAATTTCAACATTTGGAGGCGTGGCTTGTCAAAATTAAGTCAAAATCAATATGACTGAACCATGTGAAAGGTTGAAGGGCTTTTAATTTGAAGGGCCACATACAGGAAGTCGTGACACTCACTCGCTGTCCGTTTTTTTTTCTTTCTCTACACGGCAGGTCCCTGCAGCTGCGATATCGCTGTTTTGAGCAACTTGCCAACTTTTTCGATGTTGTTACAGACGTGTCTGGGTTGGAGACTCAGATCACTGCTGTTTTCAACGAGCAGCAGGTGTTACCGTGAGCCCCTGTCCCAAAGCCGCTGACCACCCACCACCAGCCTCAGCTCAGTCACTCACCTCATCTACCGTGTTTATGATAAACAGCATTAATTCAAAGAGCGACCGCGGCAAGAAAAAAAAAGGACTGGAATTGATAAGGGAATCGTTTGCGAAATTGGCAAACGATTCCAAGGAATGGGCTCTTTGCACAGCTCCACTACGAACTTAATGCTGCTCCTTCATTTCCTGTTTTACATGGACAACCTGATTAATCCAGGTGTGCCTGACCATTGTGACTACTCAGACACACCTGGATTAATCAGTTTGTCCAATAATGTAAGACAGGAAATGAAGGAGCAGCATTAAGTCCAGGAAGTAGTGGAGCTGTGCAAAGAGCCCATTGAAACACTGGGAACCAATGGGCTCTATGCACAGCTCCACTACTTCCTGAATTTAAGGCAGGTCCTTCATTTCCTGTCTTACATTATTGGACAAACTGATTAATCCAGGTGTGTCTGACCATTACTGCCTTAAATCCAGGAAGTGGTGGAGCTGTGCATAGAGCCCATCATTCTCAACAAGAACCGGTTTTTCGATTCCCATCATCCCTACCTGGAAGATCATGTTGAGGAAGTTGGCCGAGCTCGCCAGCGCGTCCAGCGTCGGCCGGAGCGGAGCGCCGAAGCTGAGCGGCAGCGGCCCCGGCTGCCCCGGCGCGCTGTACGCCCGCGAGCAGCGAGCGCCCTGCAGAGCGGCGGCGTCCCCGGTGAACATGAAGGCCTCGGCCGGCGACCAGTCGTCCTCCTCCGGCTCCGTGGGAGTGGGAGCTTCTTCTGTGGGAGCGGCTACGGACCCGGACGGGCTGGAGGCGTCTGGAGTGCTGGTGCCGTTGATGACGGAGGAGTCGGTGCTGTTGCTGTTGCTGTCGAACTCCACCTCGACTCCCGCTGTGGTGCCCGGGGTCACCTGGGCGCTGAGCGGCGACGGGAGCAGCAGCAGCAGAAGAGGAAACCAAACAGGACCCATCCTGGATCCACTCAAAAAACTTGCATGGAGTGCTGCATGGGTATCAATTGTCTTTGTCTCTTGTCTCTACCTCTGGTGCTCTTCAGTGTGAGGATCCAAATACTAGGTGGTAGCGGGAACTGAGGCACTCAGAGTAGGAAGGTGATTTTAAAAAGCCTTTATTGCAGCATGGCCAAACAAATTAAAACCAAGCCAACGCGTTGCGGCCACAGGCCTTCATCCTGGATCCACTCTGAGGAGGAGGAGGAGGAGGAAGAGGTGGGGGAGTGGAGGGAAGGGGGGTCACTCACCCCGACACCCGCGTGCGTCTCTTCTCGGCTCTTGACCCCGATCTGAGATTCACGTGCTCAGGAAGAACCGTCACATGGTGGCGGGAGATTGGAGGTCTCTTCTTCCTTTTCTCCTTCTTGTTCTTCTTCACATCAGAGCGCTGCAGCAGTCCTCTCCAATTTTTCCCAGTTAAAAGGGTTTTCCATGGAGTTTTTCCTCAGTCGATGTGAGGGTCTAAGGCCAACAAGTATGTTGTTGTGATGCCATGTAAAGCCCTTTGAGACAAACTGGTGGTAAAAACGGGCTATACAAATAAAATGGTCTTGCCTTGCCTTGCCTCTGTTGCTCACCCTGAGGTTTCTCCAATTTTTCCCAGTTAAAATGGTTTTCTATGGAGTTTTTCCTCAGTCGATGTGAGGGTCTAAGAGCAGAGGATGTTGTTGTGATGCCATGTAAAGCCCTTTGAGACAAACTGTTTCTAAAAATGGGCTATACAGATAAAATTGCCTTGCCTTGCCTTGCCTTGCAGCAGCAGTCTGGCCACTCGGTCTGCGGCGCTCTCGCTCTCGCTCACAGTCGGGACGCGCGGCTCCATCTGTGCGCCGCACTGGCACACGCAGATGCAGACGCACGCAGCCAGTGGCGAGAGGATGTTGTTGTTGAAGCTGCTGCGGCTCCTCCGTGGAGCTGGAGGAGGAGGAGGTGGAGGGAGGAGGTGGCTGCTGACAGCGGGAGGAGGAGAAGTCCCCGCATCTCTGCAGTCAGTCCGGGGGCGGAGGAGGGGGGGGGGGGGGGGGTCTCCGCTCAGGCTCCTGGTTTGAAGTCTCGCTCCGGGGGGAAATACACAAATAAACGAGGCGCGAGCAGAACGAGGAGGAGGAGGAGGAGGAGGAGAGAGAGGGAAAAGCCTCAAAGTTGGGGGATCCCCGTGTCTGGTGGGAGGAGAGCAGCGTGCTGCAGAGACGGAGGGATGAGGGGAGAAGAGCAGATTCCCTCCCTCCCTTTCTTTCTTTCTTTCTTTCTTTCTCTCCTCCTCTGCCTTCTTCTTTTTCTTTTTCTTCTCTTTCTTATTCTTCTTTAACTCCTTCTTCTTTTTCTTCTGTCACCTCTGCTATCTGTTGCTCCGGAGAGCTTCCAAGTTCGTCTGACGGAGGGTGGTGATGCTCTCCCTCATCCTCCCTCCTCCCCCCTCCATCCCCCCATCCCTCCACCCCTCACTCTCTCTCTCCCTCCTCCATCATTCCCTCTTCTCCTCCTCCTCCTCCTCCTCCCCTCCTCCTCCCTTCATCCTTCCATTCACCCGGTGCCACCCCCTCCCAACCCCCCGTTATCGACAGAGACGCTCACCAGCGCTGAAAGGTGATGAGAGTGGTACATCTGGTGTGTGTGTGTGTGTGTGTGTGTGTGTGTGTGTGTGTGTGTGTGTGTGTGTGTGTGTGTGTGTGTGTGTGTGTGTGTGTGTGTGTGTGTGTTCGCCGTAGAGAGGATGATGCAGTCAGTCAGAGATGAGGGTTAAGCTCTGCTGCATTTGGGCGTCCATCAAGAATCCCCCCTTGCTGGATGGATGGATGGATGGATTAACCCCCTCCTACACAGGGAGAGTGGAGATGAGGATGCTCACACACACACACACACACACACACACACACACACACACACTGGTTAATACCTACATAAAGTTTACATGTGCACGTAACAGGCATTAAAATAAAAGCAACAATAAGTTTTCATTCCAGTTCTCATTGTTTATCATTTCTGCAGAGTCAGGGAATTCCCCACATGTGTGCATAGGCTATATATATCTATATGTGTGTGTGTGTCTGTGTGTGTGTGTGTGTGTGTGTGTGTGTGTGTGTGTGTGTGTGTGTGTGTTGCTGTATGAGAAGCATGAGGAGGTTTAAAAAAAAAAAAAGAAAAGAAAAAAAGGGAGGAAAGAAAATAGGACGTGCTCATTGGGAGGAGGAGGAGTGATGCAGGCAAGAATCCTTGTTTTGGTGGCCATGGCAACAGGTTTCTGAGAACCCCCCCCCCTCCCCCCCACCTCCCCCTTCCTCCGATCCCACCACCCTTTCCCACACCCTCTCTTTCTCACACACACACACACACACACACACAAACATGTAGTCAAACACTGCTCCCACCTCCCACCCTGGGACTTCACTGCAGAGCAGAGCCGAGGTGCTGCAGTCGAGCCTGAGGAAGACAATAAGGCACTGTGTGTGTGTGTGTGTCTGTGTGTGTGTGTGTCTGTGTGTGTGCGTGCGTGCGTGCGTGCGTGTGTGTGCGTGCGTGTCACCTGTGCATGCGTGTCGTGCTGCTGCAGTCTTGTCGTGTCCTCGTCGTGTAGCTGTGAAGGATGAAAAAAGATGCCGTCAGTTTAACATGATGAGTCACGTTCTGCTCCTTCGGTTTCCCACCGTCTCTGCTGTGCTGCTCTACTTTGTTATGGAGTTGTCATATACACACAGATACACACAGAAAGACACACACACACACACACACACACACACACACAGAAAGACACACACAGTGCAGCCCGGCCCATTTGTCAGACACCATACAACACCATAACATTCCCAAAATCCATGCAGAAGACTCATCACAGACATAATTTTGTCTAGAAACACCGACTTTAACCTTTGTGTTAAAGTTCCCATGATGCACAGTTTTCATTTCATTTCATTTATTAGTTTATTTCATAGGGACAGTGCACCACTAATCAACAGAGTTAAAAGAAAAACTGTAAGTGGGCCAGAGTTAGCCAACAAGGCTAGTTTTCGTCCATTGTCCCTGGCCAGATGTTAAAGGCAACCTAAAAGCCAAAAAAAGGGGCAACAATTAAGTACTTTCAAAACACAACTTACATAACAATCTACCTAGTAAGTTCATGCTACAGACATCACATCAGAGGTGAGGTGTAAACAAAGCTCCAGATTTTCTTCTTGTCTTGTGTTTTATTTTGAAAGGCTGATGAAGATCTAAAAAAAACATCCAATAAAAAACAGAGCAGATTTCAGAATAAAACACCTCAGAGAAACCAAATCCTGCAAGTTGTTGGATGGTGGGTACAGGTGGTGAGGGGGCGGGGCTTTGTTGTGACATCACAAAGTGACAGGAGGTCCTGACGGCTGGTTTTTAAAGGCTCAGTTTCTGAATACAGGCTGTGTGCATTTCTCTGTGGACTGAGGCTTTGATACTTTCACAGTATTAATATAGAACCTAGAGCTGCTTTATAATCACACTACACATGGACATCTACCTTTATACTGTATGGAGCTTTAACACAAACATCTACCTTTATACTGTATGGAGCTTTAACACAAACATCTACCTTTATACTGTATGGAGCTTTAACACAAACATCTACCTTTATACTGTATGGAGCTTTAACACAAACATCTACCTTTATACTGTATGGAGCTTTAACACAAACATCTACCTTTATACTGAAGGAGTTTTAACACAAACATCTACCTTTATACTGTATGGAGCTTTAATATGAACATCTACCTTTATACTGTGGGGCTTAGTCTATATGTAATTTACTAAATCTGTTGTAAACACCATTTTCTCAGTCCGAGTTTTTACAAAACGAAAAGTAAAACCAGAGAAAACAAAATTAATGATGAAAGAACAAACACTGAGAGATGAGAAGATGCGACAAGATGCCTGTAGCAAGACGCTAAAAACAAAACAAAACAAAACAAAACATACAAGACAAAACAGTGAAAGGGTTGTGTAATGTTAATGCTGCTGCAGCTGCTGCTGACCTCTGACCTCCGGGCTGCATCACATCAATATTCAGCTCTGCAGGGGCAGGTTGTTAGTTTGATTACTTCACATAAACCTCAGATACGAACACACAGCGCCTTCATCTGTGTGGCTCACATGTGTAAACACACACACACACACAGTGTAAGGATTAATGGCCCTTCATCCACTCTCCCATCAGGATCTGTAGCAGCAGCAGCAGCATCATCCATCACTGCTGGGAGGCCTGCGGCGCCATCTGCCTGTCACTCAGCATCATTACAGCACCGCCACTGCTGCTCTCTGGGTGTGGATGCTGGGTTTTACTGAGCTGCCGCCCGAGGCCCTGAAGGTACCATGACTCTCAAACAGTCTCAACGTCTCATTCTTTAGTTTAGTACTGAGACTGACACGGATGCAAATTAGCAAGTTGCTAACTCTGACGCATTTACATTTGTGCACACGTACGAATGTTCATTAATGTGTATTGTCCCTTTTAAATAAAAAAAATAAACACACAGTTGGTTTCACCTGGCGTGTGTATGGATTCACTGCAAAACTAAAACTGAAATGTTCTGCACACTCTTTGTCCTCTCAGTCCTTTGGTTCGACATTTCCACCTGCCTCAGGAAGTTTCCATGTGATGTGATGTGATGTGCATGTTTACCAACAGATCAGAGAGAGTTCATGTTTGAGTTTGAGGCATTTTAACACGTAACGTTTCAAACAGTTCCCTTTACATAGTATCCAATCCAATCCAATCCAACTTTATTTGTTGAGCACTTTACTGTAAAACATCCAACAGTGGACCAAAGTGCTGTACAGGATAATAAATAAAAGTACCAGAAATAAAGACACAACATCTTACATAAACATAGAATTACACATATAAAAACAGATAAAATAATCTAAAAGGCATATACCATGGGTAAAATAATAGCTGTGCAATAAAAGAAACAATAAAATAAGATAGAAATCTAATAAAATCAAGTCAATCAAGCCAACATCATACAATAAGTATAAATTTTACATTTTAACACTTAACGTTTCAAACAGTTGCCTTTACATAATAGTTAGTACAGTAGTAGTACTAGTATGTATCGGGACCATCAGGTGTGTTTCCACCAACCTGGGTTCAAGTCTGATTTTTAATTTATACTTAAAGAAAAGCCAGGGTGGAAATGCTGGAAATTAAAAACAAACAAACAAACAAAAAAACATTACAAATAAAATAGCTACAATAAATGTTAAATTGAAGTTGAATGTCAACAAAAGTGCAGCTTAGACAGACTTAGTGAGAAACAGTTACAATGGAGTTTAGGGAGAGAAGAGAAACAAACATATAAAACAGAAGTCAACAACACACATCAACACATGAACTTTACGTCTAAGCCACATCCTCCATTATTTACTTTATTCTGTTGAAAATCAGATAGATAGATAGATAGATAGATAGATAGATAGATAGATAGATAGATAGATAGATAGATAGATAGATAGATAGATAGATAGATAGATAGATAGATTAAAGCTATATGTATAAGAATAATTATAAGGCTATGAAAACCAAACATTTTTTTTTATTTAATAGCGATTATACACTTATATAACTACATTCATGGGTAGTATATTCAGATTTTGCCAATAAACCATGTAAATTTTTACACACTGGACCTTTAAAGCTCATGAGAGGAGGAAGAACTTGCGGCGAACGTATAAGACAGTTGTCTGATGGACAAGTTAATAACCTTCATCATCATCATCATCATCACTCTCAACACTTCACGTCATCTGAGCTGCATTAGAGGAGCTGCTGCTGTCAATGGACCGATTTTAATCACATGGTGACAGGAAAGTAGAAACAAATGGAGCCATGTGAGTTTTATTTTAGGAAGTTTATTTATTTTTTATTGTGCATCTAAAAAAAAAAAAAAAAACCCATAAGATTCACCACCAGTGTTTATTTGATGAGCGTGAAATGAATCAGATTTACAGCTTCTGTTTTTTTGTTTTTGTTTTTACAGATGATATGTTCAGGTGTTAACAGCAGGTGGAACTAACGACATTAACGAGCTCTGGGATCCAGTAATTACTGTAACACACACTGTAATTGATGTTATTAAATGCACCTGCATCAGTGTTTCCTCCTGGTCATGTGCCAGCTTACACATGTGGGATCTGTTTCTTTGGTACCCAGGGCAACAACAGCACATAATATGTTGGTGTGTGTAGGCTACATGTGCATGTTAATGCAGGTGAGTCCCTTCCTGTTAAACCCTTGAGCTTCTCCATGTTCGTAAAGACAAAAGGATCAAAACATCAAAGTCTATGATGTGTTCACCAGCTCCATCAGTGTCTTCATCAGTGTCTTCATCAGTATCTTCACCACTTCCACCAGTGTCTTCATCAGCTCCATCAGTGTCTTCATCAGTATTATTTAGCCTTTATTTAACCAGGTAAAAAGACCCGTTGAGATCGAGATCTCATTTTCAAGGGTGACCTGGCCAAGAGGGCAGCAGCACACTTTACTTTTCACACATTATAAAAATACAAAATACATTACAATATTACATTATAATAAATAGGGCCATAATACAGTAGGGGTTAAAACAAAGTGCAAGGAGCAAGAGGCTCATGGTGACAAGGTTGGTCAGCAAAGGCACTGCTCAATTGATTTTTGAAATCCGGTGGTGCTGCTTCATCTAGTATATATCTATATCTTCACCAGTGTCTTCACCAGCTCCATCAGTGTCTTCATCAGTATCTTCATCAGTGTCTTCATCAGCTATGTCAGTAGAGTAGAGTAGAGT